>NW_019734352.1:494063-500448 GCF_002891405.2 Cryptotermes secundus
ATAATAATAATAATAATAATAATAATAATAATTCAATTCAATTCTTCAATTCAATTCTTGGTTTTATTTACGTGCTGTACTCAACAGCTGGTAGCCAAAATATAATAATAATAATAATATTAATAAAGATGATATAAGTAACACGTTTAGAAATGCAAGGAGCAAACAATCTGCCTCGACTAGTAAGCTATATGATCAAATAATTAAATTGTATTAGCCGGCGTGCAAGGCTTACGACCTCACCGCCATCTGTGAGACGAATGTCTAGGAAAATGTGGGAACCTCGATGTCTCACAACTCTATGGGTCTCCACTGCCTGTTACACCTATACCTTTTTGTTGGATTATAAATTTAAATTAGCTAGACAAGATATCAACAACAAAACATTCGTAGGACTGCGAAATTTGTAACACGAAAGTAGTTCTATAACTTTTACCAGGGCCTCCTTGTTTTAATTAAGACAACAGTTCCTTATTATTGGGATCAAGAGGCTGGATAAAATATTCGTCACAGGCCATTAAATGTTTATGTTGCTTATACTTGATGCTGAGCGTCCCGAAGAATTAAAGTGTCCGAGATTTAATTGCCAGAACACGACTTAGTGAAGATGTGGTTCGTTCAGCGTGACTCTTAGCAAAAAGTAATTAAGCATTTCTATCTACCACCTCGGCAAAATCTCCAGTTCTTTATTTAAGCACTCAAATTACTTTGTCCTGCTCTAGTTAAGATAAAGAACTGGCGCATTAAAATAAACCAACAAAATCAGGGGATTCTTATCTTACACTAATCAGTCGTGTGAAGAAGAGGAAGAGTATCAGGCAGTCTGGAAAGTTTAGTTCATTTACTGAGCTCCTGCAGATAAACTCTTCTTTAATCCCAAACACTAAAATGTAAAGCAAGTGTTACGTAACTTCGAACAAGGCCAAGAGTAACCTTGAATGCGCAGAAGAAAAATTTCAGACAAGGGGGTGGGTTCGAGGGCGTGAGAAGTGACAGGCGGCCAGTTGTAGAAACACCCTCGAACCCATCTCCTTGCCTGAAATTTTTCTTCTGCGCATTCAAGGTTACTCTTGGCCTTGTTCGAAGTTACGTAACACTTGCTTTACATTTTAGTGTTNGTAAGATCTGAAGTTTTCACGGCAGTGACTATGAAGAATGCCGTCTTCTGGGATGTGTCATCGTGTAGATATTGTACAAACCGACGTTTCGGAGGAACGTATTGCCTCCAGCTTCAGGATAGAAAGAAAAAATCCGATGGCGGATTTTTTCTTTTTTCTTCTAACCTGAATATTGAGGCGACACGTTCCTCCGAAACGTCGGTTTGTACAACATCTACACGGCGCCTCATCCCAGAAGACAGAATTTTTCACTAAAATGTACAAGTATAACATTTAAGGGAGTCACTAAAGTAAGGAACAGACACACACAGAGAGACTATGATAATCTGATCGTTTCTAGATCTGTTTGAAAAAAATTAAATCCTAAATCACACTATCATTTTCATCGTGTTTATCTGCCCGCGTGTATCAATAGCCCAGCGACGGAGATATGTAATTCTGGTTAAACTCTGTATGACACGTATTTGGCTGCACTATGCCTGCAGCAACGTTATCGGTAATAAGGCTTTATTTGTAAGAATATATAAGTTTCCCCCTCGTTGGTGTCTCCACCTTATCGTGGTGAGGGGGTTTGAGTATGCCAAGGACCCTGAGAGCTATACCAGCGGTAGCGTAGCTACTGGCAGGGCCTCCCTTGCTGGACAGGTCAAAGGGTAGGCATCAGACGAAGAGAGACACCAAAAACCAAAAACTGATGCCGGAAGCAGCGTCATCAGCAGCGACTTGAAGCACAGAACAAATGATGCTCGAGATGGTTCAAGTTCGTATAGCAACAGGCGTGACCAGAGTGGTTTGAACGGCTGCTGTACTGCGATGTGGAAAGCAAATGGAAAAACTACCACATTATCACTTTTCCTGGATAGTCTCTTTCCAAAAACAGAAGATCACATTAAGTGGAGGAACTGTTTTGGAAGAGACTGTGGACCTGTCATCTGACAGTTACTGATCAATCAATCAATATAAGTTTAGGAATTTATTTAATCGTTTCCTAAGCCCATACATTACTTCATCTAATCTCAGTTAAATATACTGATGGATTTCCACAAAACTTTCGACAAACGTCATGAAACCGGATTTCACCCCGCCCATGCATGTTTTAATTTCCTACTTTCAATAAGACCAACAATATTACAGTTATAATTGCAGAGATGGAACCAACAATAGTGACACTAAATATATGTCCCCGAAATATTGTATTATAATAATAAATACTATAAAAATATACAACTTTTTAGAGATTTTTTCAATGGCAAGAAACAACTTAGTGACAGAGAAATCTACTTTCAGGTTTCGGTTTGACGGTGATAGATTCTGAACCACTGAAGCTAAGCGTGTGAAATTTGGTGTAGAAATACATCATATATATATATATCGCAGATACATAATTTGTACGGCTCTGCTTTGTACGTTCTAATTATTACAAACATGGCGACGGTCACATCTCACAAATTTTAATGTATGAATAAGAATTATGCACTGGAATAGTCCCCTGCTTTGCAACAGTTACCAAGTTACAGTCATTCCTAGGCTCTCTTAAGACTAACTGCAGGAACGTACGTATATTTATGCTCGGAAATAAAGACTTGGGTGAGCCGTGTTAGCGTAGTCGGTATAGCGACTGGCTACGGGATGGACAACCGAAGGCTCGGAGTTCGCATCCCAGCAGGGTCAAGAATTTTCTCTTCTCCACGTCGTCCAGACCGGCTCTGGGGCCCACCCAACCTCCAATCCAGTGGGTACCGGGGGCTCTCTCACCGGGCTAAAGAGGCAGACACGTGAAGCTGACCACTCACCTCCATCTAGTACCAAGGTCAAGAAAATGCGGATCTATACATCCATTCCCCCCATACACCTTCATGGCATAGTGCTTAATTAGTTAAGCACAGAGACAACTTTACCTTGTTAAGTACTTGTAATAACCTAAGTATAATAAAACCCATTAAAAAGAAAGAAACAACATTGCTATAGGAGCCATGTTCTACTCTGTTCAGAACGCAGTGCTATGTACCACTTGCTTTATGAACGTGCAGCTTGCTCAAAGAGTGTTTATATTGGTTTCGTGTGAGTGTAGGAACAAACAGTAAATACTTCTCTATACAACATCGACCGACCGGTCTTCGTGAGGGGGAAGGAATGTCTTTTTTTTAGAAGTATGAACTGAATTTGTAAATATGATTTACAGGAAGTGGTTTGAAACCTAAATACTCAAAACACCGTCACAGATGTACTTCTGACCTGACTTTCATTCTCCCTTCATCCGCTTTTATTCTTTCAAGCTAATGAAAACGAATTTTACTGTTTCGTTCGTACGTCTATTAAGCCCATACATTCAAATTATTTCTCGTCACAGAAAGAAATGAAGACTCTTCTTAACCTACTTAATTTAAACTGTCCGTTAAAATTACTGTCCTACATTCCTTCCTATATCTCTATTTTGCAGGTTATTTTTTTCTTTTTTGTAATATGTGTAATTTTAAATTTACTGACTGCACTCAGCTACATTGCATATCCTCTAAAGAANTGTAATACGTGTAATGATAAATTTACTGACTACACTCAGCTACATTGAACATCCTCTAAAGAAGAAGGAACCAAGTTCCACGTTTGATGGAAAAGTACAGAGACGGAGTTAACAGTTGAACCTGGGAACATATACAGCCTATAAGACACTACATTAAAGCTTTAAAGCCCAGTGGCCACTATATGAACCATCGGCTCTAATATATAGAAACTCTAGATTCTGTCGAGGAATGTATTTGTGTGTTTCATATGATTCTGCCTGTAAACAGCAATTATCTTCTTGCACAGCATTAACCGGTTGGCCTTAGCAACAAAGACGTAATTTGTTTCCTGTGAGGTATGAGTTGAATTGTTTCGCAGCATTTAGAAGACTTTCAGCCCGTAGAGGCACAGGACTTGCAAGGACGGCCGCTTATTGTATCTTTATTTTCATGTCCAAAGAATTACAGCTCCGCCATAAATAGGAAAGATTTCGAAATTTGTTCATTAAAGAAGTTGACGGTTGAGGTTCAGTTCCAGACAAGGACAAGTGTTTTTCTCGTCTTCGTCTCAACTGTGGCCGTCCAGTGCGTAACCAAACAGTGCTGGCTGGCGATTCTTTCTTCTGGAGTAGGGGCGTGAAGCTGACCGCTATCCGTTGTCCAGTGTCAAGATATAGAATATGTGCATTGTTGCGTCCTATTTCTTTAATGTTCCTGGATAACTCAGTGAGTATTATGATTCGATATATGTGGATAGCCGGGATTCGATTCCCGGCGTAGGTACAGATTTATTTCCTTCGCCATCTCGTTGCGAAATTCTGGGGCCTACCCAGCCTGCTACTCAAAGAATACTGAGAAATTTTCCTAGAAGTAAATCGGCCAGAACATGAGACAGACCTCATACTTCTACTCTTAAAGTATTGGATGAGCTTCACCCCCCCCCCCTTTTCCTTATGTCTTAATAGCGTGGCGCTTAGATTCCAAAATAACTTTACATTTATCAAATTACGAAACTAATTTCGTGTATGGGAGTTACATAGAACCTTTTTGCGCTAAAAGTAATGTATATAATAAGAATGCTAGGAATTCTAATCGCTCAATAGTGCATTCCTTCCTATTCTTTGAATCACAGATAATAATATTATCCAGCAAGGCGTGTGAACCGTGAAATCTCCAAGATGGCGTATGATATGCGATGCTTATACGAACAGGCACCTGTGTGTCACGTAGACAGTGAGGATTATTGATTGCCTGAGTATAACTAGACCAAGGAATGGTGAAACCACGTATTTTATGCTCTAAAAATCACAGCATCACAACACTGGATGATTGAAATAAACACTCTTAAATATAATGCCCAAAATGGAAGTGGGGTGGATATAGTTCCTACTGTTTTATTAACTTCCATCTCCTTTCTCGTTTTTACTGAGTGTGAAGATTGGTAATGAGATACGTTCTTCATTCCTTTACAGCGAATAGAAGGATGAGGAAAGAAAGCGATTATCACGCTCTGAATGCAACAGATGAACTGGTACGATTCAATTTATTACGTAACAAATTGCCGTAAGTAGTTCAAGGTTAAGATGTCGTGATGGGTAGCCTTATTTTACATTTTTTTCCCCCCACTGGATCTACAGCCCCTCTTAGACCCTGGCCTCTGATTTTCAGTTTCATGATCATTTTGCGGACGGTAGGATTCCTTGGACGAGTGATCAGCTCGTCGCAAGGCCTCTGGCTGCACACAGGACAACACAAACACAGAATAAACGCATACACGTATCAAACATCCATGTCTTGTGTGGGATTCGAACCCACGATCCCGGTTTCTGAGCGAGTGAATATAGTACATGCCTTAGACCGCTCTGCTACCGTGACCAGCTTTACTGAGTTAAATTTAGAAAATGTAGTACCATATCAGGTCTGTATTTGCAATAGAACTTTAAAAAATGCTCACTGTTGAATTGTTAAAAGATTATTGATTATTGTACTTTCACGTATAAATTATTATTATCATGTTATATTTTAGCGTCCTGTTGCACTGATTTAAGTCCATGATTTATTTTATCCGTCTTCTAGTGCATACATTTATTTATCCCCTCTTTTCACTCTCACTACATGTTTCGGCACAAATGTGCCATCTTCAGGTGCTGATCCAATCCACGACAAACTAATTCATTGCATGCCTTGTCTTTACATACTAAAATAACTAAAATATATATTTATCATATATACTGACAAATGTCAAGTGTTAAAATACTAAAATACTAAAATATGCTGTACAGTTTTAGTATTTTAACACTTGACATTTGTCAGTATATATGATAAATATATATTTTAGTTATTTTAGTATGTAAAGACAAGGCATGCAATGAATTAGTTTGTCGTGGATTGGATCAGCACCTGAAGATGGCACATTTGTGCCGAAACATGTAGTGAGAGTGAAAAGAGGGGATAAATAAATGTATGCACTAGAAGACGGATAAAATAAATCATGGACTTATTATTATCATATTGAACAATTGATTAGAGCAGAATTGTAGGGAGCTTTCATGCGAGGTATTTGTGTGCAGAATAGAACGAGTTATACAAAAATATTTATGCCTTATGTGCACAAATATTTGCAAAATAACACATTATATTAAAGCTGCCACTCCTCTGATTTATTGCATAAACCCTTTATCACCAAATTGGCTTAAAGCATTTCGAGCGAGTTTAATCGAAGGCCTAAAATAAAAGCTTAAGGGAAAACCTGATATTGGTCACTAT
>NW_019734352.1:500563-539702 GCF_002891405.2 Cryptotermes secundus
CAGTCCGCTTTTACCGGTTCTCACGGTCTCTTCGCTTGCAGATTTCTTATATTTTTTCTTCTACCCTGAAGATGGAGGCGATACGTTCCTCCGAAACGTCGGTTAACACCACATATACACGGCGTCAAATCCTAGAAGACTGCTTTCTTCATAGTCACCGCCGTGAAAGCCTCAAATCTTACAATGTAAAGGAATGTTTTTGATGTAATACTGAACGAGAAACGAAATGTTCTTAATAACACAAGCACTTCAATTCTGCTTAACTCCTAAGTGTAAATGTAGACAATTGAAGATTAGAAACCAGACATCTCCTTTTCTTTCCTTTTATTTCCGTCCTTCGTTTTTGGTTTCTTTTTCTCGAATCTTTGTGTCATTCTGCACTCTTAACTCCACAGTTCTATACGGTTCAAAGAGCTAATGAGATACAATTAAGTAAAGTAATCACTGACATTGCACTTCCATGAAGTTAATTTAAGGACCTCCCGTAGAACCTGAACACGTTAACGCGTGTCTTCGTTTCGCTGCTTGAAATATTCTTGTTACGCCTTTTCGATTACATGGCGGAAATTCCTTCATTTTATTTACGGATTGTATTTAATAGGTGCACAACAGCCTGTCTACGCGCTGGATAGCAGAGGTTATATTCCCGGAAAGGGACAGATCTTCGCCACATGTGTGTCCAGCCTAAATCTTAGGTCCAGTCAGGCTCCAGTCAAATGGGTTCAAACATTATTCCACAGGCCAGAACATAGACAAAATAAGTGCGTGGAACTTATGGCTACTGCACTGAACCTTCAGGGAATTAATGGTCAAGTACTGAGCAACACTGTATTCCAAATGTAACTTTTAATTTTTCGTTGTATTTAAGTTGGTATTTAGATTCTGCAAAAGAGAAAAATTTTGTGTGTAGTTTAATAATGGTGTTGCAACGTCAGATGAAAATTTAAATAAAGCTGAGACTATGCTAAATATAGATAAATTTTGTAAGATGAGTAAAGTAAACTAAAGCTATCCCTGTAACAGGCCGTGAAGGCCCATAGGGTTTTGAGACGTTGAGGCTCCCACATTATCTAGACAATCGGCTCAAAGATGGCGGTAAATTTGTCAGCCTTACGCGCCGGCCGCGCTTTACTCCCCAGGAAAATTATTTATTTAATTCCTGGTACTCATTTCTGTTAGAGGCTGAGTGAACCCCAGGGCCACAGTGCGGCTAGAAGGATTGGGTCAATTGAAAAAATCCAATGACCTCATCGGTATTTGAAACCGCGACCTTCCGGCTTGTAGCATAGTGCCTCAACCACTACGCTACCGCGTGCCCCCATTGTAACACGAGTCTCTGTTACAAAAGGAAGCTGTCGGTATAGCGACGGGCTACGTGTTGGAAGGCCGGGTTCGATTCCGGGCATAGGCAAGAGATTTTCTCTATTCCACTGCATCCAGACCGGCCCTGCGGCCCTCACAGCCTCCTATCCAATGGGTACCGGGTCGTGAAGCTGATAGTTAGGTCAACAATTTGGATCCATAACACCACTTCCTCACGCGTCTTCATGGCGTGATGCTTCATTAATTACAGACAGGGAAATACATACCTTTTCCTGGTTAAAATTTAATACAGTAAAATAACTTAATTTCGACTGGGATATCCTTTTCAGAAAATTTATCATTCTTATGGGAAAATAGGCTTATAATGTCACAATGCTGTCTTTCTATATGATGTTTTCATATCAGTGTGGTCCGTCTTTCTCAAATTTGTCTATAAACTAAGGGATTTCCACAATTTTATGAACGGTATGCATTAGCGGCCAAGCCAACCTCTTTAATTTTTAAATAATAATTTATAATTTTTTAATAATGACATGATATAAACACAAAATTGTGAGGTGTGGCAAGACTAACGCCATTTTATATAAGGTCCGAAGTTATGTAGAGTAATAGATATTTGAAAATTATGCAGATATATTTAGATTTCTTTGTAGAAAATAAACCAACAACATAACGGTCATGCGAAAAAGGCTATCTAGCTTTCAGTTTAATATTACGAAATTCCGCGCAGAGATACGTTGCGATGTGGATCTGCTTAACTGTATGTGAATACCTTGTAATATCATGCGATAAAACCACAGTCCATGAACTTAATGACTCTACCACGTATATGGAATACAGACTTGAAGACAGCAACTCTATACTTTAGATTATATTTGACAATTTTAATGCGGACAGAAGCTGTGCTTAAGTAACAAGTTCTTCCCGTAAAGAAAACACTAATGATAACTATAACAATAAATTCTAACTCTAGCAGAGTTATTACCATTTAAGAACGAACCCATTAACCTAACCCATGAACTATTCATTCACCCACTTATCATCGGCTCTACAGATCTTTGCTGGGACCTGGCCTCTACTTCAGTTTCGTAATCTTCCTTACACAGACGATAGGACTCCTTGGACGGGGGATTAGCCCGTCGCCAGGCCGATACCTAAACACAGGACAACACAAACACAGAATAAAAGTACACAGATAATCATACACTGAGTGGGATTTGAATCCACGATACCAGCGTCAGCGCGAGAGAAGACAGTTTATGCCTCAGACCGCGCGGCCACTGTGATCAAAACTTGTACTTGATTGATGATTGTGTAGTTACATTTAAATAAAAATGGATTTTTTAGGACTAGAAGCAGGTCTACACTATGTGCAAGAGTAAAGGTGGAGCTTGGGCCGCGCCATAGCTCAAGCGGTTAGTCGCTGGCTTCCCACTGCGGCGGCCTGGGTTCGATCCCGGGATCAAGTGGGATTTGTGTTGGACATAGTGGCGCTGGGCAGGTTTTCTCCGAGTACTTCGGTTTCCCCTGCCAATCTTCATTCCACCAACTGATCCACAATCACCCTCACCTATCATCTGGGGCTGTTACAATAGGCCAGAAGTGGCCGTAGTACAAGGAACTTAATCCCATCCAACTGCAATTTAAAAAAAAAGGGAGAAGCTATGAGTTTTGACTGAACTTCCTGTTTTCCTGCCGAATGTTTATAAAATGCAGCACCAGAGATGTTTCAGTACCTGGGTACGAAAGCTAGCGGTAAAAGAACAAGAAAAGCGCGTTAACCTTAAAACACGAAGTGTCACGTGTCCAGTTGAAATGTTCTTTAGGTAAGTGACGTGTAGACTTATTACCTACGTTCACGCTTTACATTTAAATGCTATGGATATGCAAATGTTGCATCTCTTAAGGTCATTCATCGGATTAAGGCTTCGAGGGAGACCTTTTACCTTGCGTCATTAACCCACGGCACGCATTTCGCAAGTAGCATGGGAAGAGACTTTCAGTGTCACGCCTATCCGAGCTGTCGAGTAACAATATGAAACAGTACGTGCTATAGACCTATGTCATACTTTTGAGTTGGGATTTTGAAATTTTGGACTGATTCTCGTCTGCTGTGGCTGTTTGGTCGGAAAAAAGTTGACTGATTTTGAGTTGAAAGTGTTTTTCTTTGCCGATCACTGTGGCTACGTGGTCTAAGGCATGAACCGACTTCGCTCGCTCTAATATTGGGATCGTGGGTTCGAACCCCACTCGAGGCATGGATATCTGTATGCGTTTATTCTGTGTTGTATTGCCCTGTGTGTAGGTAGCGGCCTTGCGATGGGCTGAGCCCCCGTCCAAGGATTCCTACCGACTGTGTATTGCTTACTTACTCATGGAGCTGAGCCCTTCTTGAGGAGCCGCCAATTCTGCAGCTACTCAAGAATTTCCCAGCATTTTATGGAACCCAAAGATTCAGCACCGTGTTCACAAGAGCTCTCCACTGGTCCCTATTTTGAGTCAGATCTATCCAATCCACACCATTCCATCCTATCTCTCTAAGATCCATTTTAATATTGTCCATCCACGTACGCATTGGTCTTCCCTGTGGTCTCTTTCCTTCTGGCTTTCCCACAAATATCCTATATGCATTCCTTGTCTCTCCCATTCGTGTTACATGCTCTGACCACCTCATCCTCCTTGAGTTGATCATTCTAATTATACTTGGAGATGAGTACAAGTTATGAAGCTCCTCATTATGCAGTTTTCTCCAACCTCCTGTCACTTCATCTCCCTTGGTCCAAATATTCTCCTCAACACCCTGTTCTCAAACACCCTCAGTCTGTGTTGCTCCCTTAATATCAGAGACCGACTGTGTATACGGTGAAGACGCTGAAAAAGCCGCCAAGGTCCAAGGGGCTGTAGAGGCATAGAGAGAGAGTGTATGTGTGTTTTTATTTTCTTCCCATACGCTGTCTTAGAATTAAGACAAGAAAGAATGCCAGAATGCCTTAACTTGCGATCAGTGTCCTCCTCTGTTGCTAAAAAGGTATGATTCTTTCTTAATAAGTCTGCAACGTATCTATAATCCTGAATTTTCTGTCAAAATAAAAACAAATGTAAGCCAAAATAAGATGCATTCCTTCTAATCGAAGTGAACAAAGCTCGAAGCTCCAGTAGCGCCAAAGTGTACCCGAGGCTGTTCAAGATAATTTCAATTCGCGCATTCTGACTTGTATCTATGCAGCTTATAGCTCAGTCCAATTTCATCATTGTTTGGGCCTCTTTTAAGTCATTAGTTTCATTCCGTGGATCTTCCTTACCCTGTCGAGTTTTCAAAAAAAGTTTTTAAGCCTTTAAAATTATAGCTAACTAATAATTTAAGTAGCTGAATGGTACATGATGTACAGGCTCGTAAAGGCGGTTTTCAACGAGGTGGGTTCAAAGAACTCGCAGACGTAACGCCTGAATATTCTGAAGTTCCGCCTGCTGCAGGCCCTGTTCCTAGGGAAACCACAACACGTGAGGTGTTTGACAGAGATCTAGAATCTGTGAAATTGAAACAAATGACGTCTTAAGAAATAACCATGAATCCAGTTTCATCTGATAATAAGACGTAAATACGAATATCCATAAGAAAACTCCGATTCGAAGGGGAACGTAACTTCAACCGGAGATCACTGCACCAAATGTTACCATAAATAATTTTGCAGTCGCATATTGAGATGCAGAAACGTGATAATGTGATTGTTTGCACTGAAGGAAATGAAAAAATGATACCGCAACCTTAAGTGGCCACTCCCTGAAAAGTTCCTCTAATGAAGATTACTCCAAAGCACTGGATGACGAAATAAATATTCGATGTTTGGTGGAAGTCTTGACGAAAGGAATATTAAAAAAGCAGCTCAAAGAATGAAATTGATTGAGATTCTAACCTCCATTGTTGAAGACAATGCTCCTGAAAGACGAATGAGAAGGAAAAGTGCTGGACCATCTGAGTTGAAACGCAACAACAAAAACAAAACCGAATCAGCAGTCGACCTAATGCGTATGACAACAGTGCACTCCGAAAGCAGGCAGATTCTTAAAACAAACAGACTGTTCATGTTGTTCAAGAAAATGCAGAAGTAATTCAATTAAGAAAGTCGAATGGGAATATTTTCATCATTTTGGAAATTAGGAACAGTATGCTATGTCATTAGTTGATGTAAAATAAAAACTCACTCGGAGATCGGTTCCTGGTCTATGAAAGTCAAGGCAACAAAACACACTACAGCATGATTCGATTAATGACTGCAACATGTTACAAGTCTACCAAGGATTTTCAGAACTACCCTAGATATGAGCGAAATATGTGAGATGTCAGAGAAAAGAAAGCGCAATTTTACAACTAAAGAGGAAAACTGAAAACGTAGGACACGACGAAGGAGCAGGATATACAAAATAACTGAGTTCAGAGTACACAAATTCACTTCGTCTACTTTCTTCTCAGTATTAAGGAGATACTCTAAAATGAATATTTGAGCAATGAGGTCATGTGGGATTTGTGGCGGACAAAGTGGTGCTGGGGCAGATGTTCTCTGAGTATTGCAGCTTCCCCTGCCAATTCTCATTCCTATAACGACTCCAAATTCATCATCATCAATCAGGGCTGGTACAGTAGGCCAATTTGTGTCCAACGTACCACGTGGACTGAGCCTCACTCAACCCCACGAATAAGAATAGAGTAATATAACACGATCGGTATGCTGGCTTCTGTAAGAAGGCCACTGCGCATGGGCAAAGCAACTGCAGTACCGACATGTACCTAGCAACGACTTTAATAAAAGTTTCTATTCACAAAAGAAAGATATGTGTGAAGCATCTTACAGTCATGATAATGCGATAAAGTAAGAGAAACAGACACAGAAGGAAAAGAGCGGAGGGCATTGAAACAATAAATATATTACAAGGAAACAGATATGATGCAAGAGATAAAGCTCAAGCTAGAGAAACAAGTTCCTTGACTTTGGTCTTGAGGCAGTACTCTATCATCCATCTGCGTACAATGATTTCTCTTTTACATAAAAAGCGATTGGCCATGTAGAATTTCACAGTTTTTAGCTCGGTTCAAATAAGGTTTCCTGCTACTGCTGCCGCGAGGGGTTGGTATTGAGGGGTTCGACAGATGTGTGATTATGTCCGTTCAAAAGTGTCTAAAATATTTCGGACAAAGGAATAACAGTGATGTCCGATACGTATGGAGATAAGTAAACACAATGCGAACACGGCTGCCCTGTCGATAAAATGAGTACACATT
This sequence comes from Cryptotermes secundus, assembly GCF_002891405.2. Lineage (NCBI taxonomy): Eukaryota > Metazoa > Arthropoda > Insecta > Blattodea > Kalotermitidae > Cryptotermes > Cryptotermes secundus. The sequence continues at coordinate 507,165 of NW_019734352.1, forward strand.
CTGCACACTCCCTTTATTAATACGAATGACTCCTTTAATCAGGACACTCGCGCATGAAAGAAGATTTGATACATACACAACCAGGAAAAAATAGATTTGATGTCGACGTCTTTAACTCTTCTGGATTTTATATCATAATTAAAATGGCCCATAAAATTAACCCTCCGATGCTATGAAAACGTATTACAATCAGTTCCTTGAATGTCAAATCGGAGGGCGAGGAGAGGCCCAATTAAGGATGGATGCACGAGCACACGTAATGTGGACGCGCCTGCAGTTGCTTTGGCGAATTTGAGGAAACTAATATGAATCTCACTCGGATATCCGGTTTCCTGGACAGGAATCGAATCCGTAGCCCAGCACAAAGGAAGAATTAAGTTATATGAAGCAGGCTGGTGTAGCGAAAACACTCTAGAATGGTAGCGGGTTCGAAGCTCCGCACGGTTACCGTGACAGAAATTCGTTGCACACTTCGCACTTCTCAGGTCCGGTGCCCTTGAAACCACAGAATTTACTGAATCACAGGTGGACAATACATATCAAGGTACCAAAACAGATACGTAAGCCGTGTGTGTTGCTACACAATTTTAAGGTATTGACATAAGGAAATAAGCAAAGCAAACACAAACAAGCCATGTGACGTATGACGAAAAATGCAGAGTATTTTAGTCTACGTATCGGTACAGTGTGCCGACCACAGTGGCTGCACGGCCTAAAGTATGAACTGTCTTCTTCCGTTCAAACTCTGTGGTTGTGGGTTCGAATCCCATTCAAGGCATGGATGTCTGTGCGCGTTTATTCTGTGTGTAGGTAGAGTTCTTGCGACGTGCCGAGGAGCCCTACCGACTTTGTATAGATTAATAAACTGAAAAAAGGGCCAAGGGGCAACAAAAGGCTGCAGAATGTGTACACTATACACATATTTAGGGGTAAATAACTTGGAAGCAAAACACGGACACCCACACCGGGCGCACGCCGCGCCACGAAAGAGGACTGTAAACAAACAACGGTGGAACATGGACACCTGGAGAGGGTGAGGAGGGGTGGCCGTCAGGCAAACTAAACTCAGTTATGGTGCAGGACAGCGGAATGTCACATTTGAGATGTTTGGTCACTAGTTCTCATATAAAAGGACTAAACGCTTGATCAGATGTCCCAAATCAGTCCCCAGTACTGCAGAGGCAATTTCTGTTTACAGTAGTTGCGGGATGAGCTGTCAGGCGGCATTCGGCGGGCACCATTGCCTTATTCTTTGCCGCAAAAAGAAATCCATTGATAACGTAGCTTATACATCCAGTAAAGTGGTGATTTCACATGTCAGAGTGGATCAATGGTGGTGTGATCTGTAGAAATGTATTTAGAGAAGGGAATTGTTTATTTCGTAAGTTGCTGCAACTTGTTGCACTGGAGACCATCCAGAATAATATGCGGAAACAAGAGACAATGACAAAGTTTACGCGGGAAGAAAACGGAACGTATGTTGGTAATACTGAAATAACAGCCACTAATTAAGTTTACAAAATGTCTTTCATGTTTTATTTAGGTATCTGAAGGATATTTCGCTCCACCATCGTCTGTTTGAGTGGTCAAGCTGCAACTGATACAAATGTACCTCTGTTGTTTCGTAGTGAACTAGACAATGGTCAGTGTGACCTGCTAGTTGAAGAAAATGAGGACTTACTTATTTCTCAATTAGGTTTTTGTTTTAGGGGCAAGCTTTGCCGAAAATGTGTAGTCTTTATAGTAGCAGCATATCGCTATTCTACCAAATTCAGCAGACTTGTCACAGTAAAAGTGCAGCTATCTTTAAAATCTTTGTAAGTTACTGAGAATAAATACTTTCAATAAAATTTTCTTTTAAAATTTCAACATGGAAATTTAGAAGAATTTTATGCTAGTGCATACGACAGTTCCCACTTGCCTGACCTTACACATATATTAAGTTCTTCCCAGAGTTTCTTGTTCTCATTCATCTAATTACAATGTTCATCGAAGCGATATATAGTTTAATCTGGTTGCCACATCCGGGCTACCCATAAGTATTCATATCAAGACGACATCTTCACCCACAGGAGAACAAGACACGAGGTATTTGAGAAGTTTTTCTTTACGGCTTTTAAATTTCAGAGTGCAGCTGTGGAACCGTTCCACAGGGTCACACAAAAGTTATGTATCATGATGATTCTGGAAACGCTGGAACTCTGTTTCTTCGTCCGAGTTCATTGTAACTGCAGCAGAATTCAAGATGGAATCAACACCGGATTTTCTCTATATTTATTCCTGTCATGTCTCCGACTGTTTGCATGACAGCGAAGAAATTTAATTAGCTAATCTGGTGCTTCACTGAATTTAACTCCAGAAGTTCCAGCTTCAACTTCCAGTGCGCCAGGCCACCATTTAAGGTGCCACAGCCACTCTCCTTGAGTGAGTAAGTTTTCTTCTTTTCTTCCCTATGGCTCTATAGCCGTTTAGACCTTGGACGCTTTTTCGGTTTCGTAATCCTATACACAGTCAGGGAACGGCCCGTCGTAAGGCCGCTACCTACACATAGAACATAAACACAGTATACACGCATACAGACATCCATGCCTTGAGTGGTATTCGAACCCAAGACCCTGTGCTCTAGCGGGCGAAGATGGTTAATGCCTTAGACCGCGCGGCCACCGTGATTGGCGGGTGAGTAAATAATATATAAAATTAGAACCAAAGATCTTCAAATGCATGGAAAATTCAGCTCAAATAATTCTTAATTGTGTATTTCAAATATAATGATCCTTGTATTCTATATAGATAGATGGAGCAGGTTCTTCCTAAACGTCTGTAACTGTATACCAGGCTTCAATGTATCCGAGAAGAAAGGAATCTTGAAAATGCCAACGCATGTCACATGCTGTCAGATATAGTAATTTTTTGAAGGTTGAAATCTTCGACATTTGGCACTTGTGGGGTTATGTGCTCTTCGTTATAATATAAACTCCAGCTTTCAAAGATTAAATTGACAATCGGATTCTACGAAGCAGGTTCTTCTTTGAAAAACGACAGTCGCTCAGCTGGGCAAGGCATTTCCTGCATTCGTTGTACATTAGGTCTGGTAACTATGCTTACCATATTCTGAGCCATCTAAATTACATTCAAGAATCTGTACTCTGTTTCCGAAGGGTAGAATTTTTTTTATTAAGCCCCTTGTACTGCGGCCACTTCTGGCCTATTGTACCAGCCCCAGATGATAGGTGAGGGTGATTGTGGAGCAATTGGTGGAATGAAGATTGGCAGGGGAAACCGAAGTATTCGGAGAAAACCTGCCTCAGCGCCACTTTGTCCACCACAAATCCATCTTGAGCAGACCCGGGATCGAACCCGGGCCGCCGCGGTGGGAAGCCAGCGACTAACCACTTGAGCAATGGCGCGGCCAAGGGTCGATATTAATATTACCTTCACAAGCGTTGAGGTAAAGTAGTTCTCATTCCTGCTTAGGTTCGATCCTCGGTTCGGGGAGGGGCTTCCATCTTGTTTCCTTCCGTCTAGGTACTCTGTGATAGGGCCTTACACATGCCGAGCTGATGCTTCCTTGCACGTCCTTTCGCATCCGCTGTGCACACAATTATATATATATATATATTATTTATTATACTACAATTGGGTTTTAGCCCGGTGGCAGTAGTACACAATAGGACACAACAAACAAGTAACACACATTACACTAAGTGACAACACGTTCAAACAAAACACAATACACAAAACACAACAATAAGGACATCCTACCACAATGAATACAAACCAAATACGATTAACAACTACAATAATTACAGAGAAATACAAACAACTGCAACAAATACAACAACAAGGACATCCTACCAACAAAAAGGACACCCTACCATTATCCTGCCATTCCTAGGTTTCCCAAGTAGTCTGTTCTCGTGTAGCTCTTCAGATAACAGTGTTTACACATTCTTCTTTTCCTCCATACGTCATACATATCCTACTATCTTATCATCCTTGATATAATAATAAACAAGCGAAGCGTAAATTTATGGAACCCTCCATTATGTAATTTTCTGCATCCTCTTTAACTTCCGCATTCTTTAAGTGCAGATATTCCTTTCGGTAACCTAATTTCTTCTGCAATGTCCTCAATATATGTGTATAACGTGTAGGGTGGTACGCGTGACGAAAATAACGGGTTCTAGTTCGGATGATTCGATTTATTAGCAGCTTGGTTACAAGGTATCTTAATCACACTTAAATACAGTGCTATCGCTGTTCTACACAATTTCCAGTTCACCGTCACACACGCATTAGGATTCTCCGTCTTCACTAGTCGCCTCCTGGCAACGGATCTCAATACAGAAACCAGCAATTTAACTCACTATGGCGTCTTCTGGAACATCGGAACTAAAAATTCTTCTGGATTCACTCCTCCAGCTTACGACTGACCCGTAATTTCCTGAACGAATTCTGCCACTCCCTTGGTTATTCTCGGAATCTCGTTACATATCCAGGGAACGAACCACACAGAAAACACAGTTCTATTGCAAGAACCGTCACGTAACGTAGCAAATGTTCAAAATCGAAGTCAAAGTCACATTGCGACTGACGGTCAGTCAGTAAGTCTTGGTTCCGAGCCTCATATGGGGCTCATGACCAGATATTTATACTGTTTGAGAGTTACGGTCTTATTTCTGTGGGGTGACCTCTCTGACGAGAGGACGGGTCTGTCTTTTGTATATGCTGCTGGTCCTTGCCAGCGCAGTTTTTCTCGGGTCCGAGTCCCTTGGTACTCGCGACCATATTTACTGACTCAGATTTGAGATTTACGTTTTCGTCACCTCCTACGACTCGCAGGGCCATGGTGGAGGACAACATAGAAAACACAGCCTTATCTATTCTTGCGTGTTGTACTGTGTTTACAGAGGTGTTGCCTAGCAACGCGTTGATCAAATCCGTTACAAAATATATGTCCTTCCCGTAGACTGCAAGATCAAATTTCACGGCATGAAAGCAACATGTAAAATCGTAGTTTTGCGTATTTTAATTTTTTCGTATTTTATATGAATAGGACATGGCAGGTAGGAGGCTCAACCTTGGCTAATTGGCATGTCTCTCGTCTCACATACTTCCATTGGACTGCGTATCAAATTGAAGGACACCGAAACACCTGTATCGTGAAAGTTTGATTGTTCGGTAGCTATTATTAGACAGTATACGTAGCGCATGAGGGTTTAGCAAAAACGAATTTGCGCATAGCTGCAGTTAGCTACATAACATTTTGTTCATTTGTTCTGGCACACATCGCAAAATCTTCAGCTATTTATATCTTGCTCATGGCCGCGCAATAGCTCAAGCGGTTAGTCACTGGCTTCCCACCGCGGCGGCCCGGGTTCGATCCCGGATCTGGTCAAGNGTTAAATATGTATAGGAAATAAATAACACACATCTTGTGTATGCTAATGATTCATATTGTGATCTTCAAGGTTATGATGAACCGCCACACTCTGGTTGGTATGTATCAATGTCTCAGCTTTGTTTTAACGCAGTATCATAACCTAGAAGGTAAATCACCACCGTGAAATCCTCAAATCGTATATATGTGTGTGTGTGTTAAAATTGTTAATGTATTAGACCAGACCATAAATACTGTGACATTACACGTGAAAGCAGGAATAATGAAACCAGAAGGACTCCTCCGCTGCTAGGTAACGGCTCTATAAACAAGTTACCGCTACAACAAACACGTGTTGCAACAAAGGAAAAACTGTCGGAAGCGGTGGTTTCTATGCGGTCCGTGCCGATCTATATATATATATATACACATAAGAGATAGACCCATGTTACATAAGGGCTACTAAATCAGGTGTTCATTTGAAAAAAAATGCTGGTCGTTAGTCTCAAGGGGCTTGTCGCCAAGACTGATTTGTGGTAAACCGCCAGTCGTAAAGTGACTCTGACTCTGACTCTGAGTGAGAGTTGTGAGAATATGAAGACTCCCAGAGCTGCCAGAGAGTAAAATATGGTCATGAGTCCCGTGGGACTCGGAACAAAGAATCACTGTGCTGGTGAAGGCCAGCAGAAATTTAGCAGGCAGTCAGTAGCCGGCATGAGTTTGTTGACCGATGGCACGAGGAGAAGAGGAGCCTCCGTTGTTCGGGTCAGTTACCAGGCAATGGCTTGTGAAGACACAGAAGACTTGGTTTATGTTTTAGTGAGAAGTAGAGTGTGAGAATTAGTGAGAACGTTGTAATTATTGCATTTACGATTTACAAGTGTGCAGTAAAGCCATCTACCAAATCAAACCCCGTGCCTAGTCACTAAATGTCGACAAAAACATGAAGGAAAGCAAAGTAACCTTCTTAAAAGTTGTGAAAAGAGAGGCATGGAAAAGCGAGTATACACCTATACTTCTTAACGAGAATAATGAAATACAACAAAATTATAATAATTATAAAAATGCTAAGAAAACTCTCCGAAAATGTGAGGAAGTTGAAATAATTTGGAGCGAGAGTAACGCAACATAAGATTTATGAATATTAAGACCATATTAAATTCCATAAATGTTTGCTACTGTTTAAGATTTTTATAGCCCTTTCTCCTGCCTAAACTGCAGTTGTGGTTTTATACGGGCAAAAGAAACTTGTCCCTTGTCTCCGATTAAATAGGATAAACAGGTGTTTGAGAAGAAATTGCCGTTAAGAATATTCTTGGAGCAATAAAATGTAATAGGATATGATTTTTATGTTTGTATCTTTTAAAAATGATTGATTTTGTTGCATTACGGACGGAACACTGTACAATTAAGTTGCTGCAGATGACCAAGTATGAAAGGCGGCAAGGAATGGAGTGTTCTCTCATTGGGGAAATGGCGTATTCATCTCTGCCTGCAAATAGTCTTTCTGCAGTTCGAGATATGGTCGTTAGGACTACATATGGTGCACTCGTAACACCTGTTTCTTTGTTCTGAATTATAAGTAGGCGGAGACTTCAGGTACATTACAAAATGGAGGAATAATGTGTCCAGTTTGCCTAGAGCTATCAGAACGAGGACCCATAGAGAACTACTTGAGGGTGCTCATGGAAGGCCTCTGCAGCGGGAAAGTGTGTTAAGTGACTCACAACTCACAACTGACAATTAACACGGAAGCAAAGTTCCAACTAAATAAAATCCGCGTTATTTAACTAACTACTTAACTAATTGCATGGGCCATAGTCCTTGCGAAGCTGATAGTTGCTAAAGTGGTCAAGAAATTCCAAGCCCTTTTTGAAACCCGTGATAGGAGATTGGAGAAAACTGCTTCATGAGGAGCTTCATAACTTGTACTCTTCTTTAGGTAGAATTAGAATGATCAAGTCATGGAGGATGGGATGTGCAGGTCATGTAGCATAAATGGAGAAGAGGGATGCATATATTATACCGGTGGGAAAGAGACCACTGGGAAGACCAACACGTAGATGGGTGGACAATATTAAAATGGATCTTACGTAGATAGGATGGGATGGATTACATTGATCTGGCTCAAGATAGGGACCAGTGAAGGGTTCTTGTGAACACGGTAATGAACCTTCTGGTCTGTTCTCATTATGAATAAACTTAAATCATAGCTCCTTGGCCCACTGTTAGCTGTTTATCTATGCAGAACATTGGGGCACAAACGTAAAACATACGTCCATGTCTAAATATATAAATATTTCAAATAATGCACTGTATATATTATACTAAGAAATTCTTCTCACAGCAGCGTTTCCGACAGATTTGGACATCACTCACTCATGAAGCTGAGCCCTCCTTGAGAAGCGATGGAAATCCTCACGCTATACAGCAAGTGTCATTATACAATATAATGAAAAGGTGGGGGTGTGGTCTACTGTAAGTCCGCAGCGAATCATTGGCCACTTATTTCTTCAAGAAACTGTGAACTCTGACTGCTATGTTAATGATATACTGAAATCGTTCTTCAATCAGGTGGCTGCTGAAGACAGCGCTACAGCACATACGGCTATTGCAACCATGGTCGAAATACGGGAAGTGTTTGAAGACAAAATAATCAGCAGAGGACTGCGGCCTCTCAGATCCACAGATCTCAGTTTTCGCTGTTTTTATCTATCCCCATAGATAAAAACACTTAAAGGGAAAAGTCTACAAGAATAATCCTCGCAGCACTGATGCCCTGCAGAATGAAGCAAGTGTAATCGGTTCAATTACAGTGGACCAACTTCAGAAAATGTCGCATAATTTATTTATGCGATGCGAGGCATGTTTGCAAGCAGAAGGGGGTCACTTCCAGCACCTGTTATTAAGCACAGTAACTTCGTGTTATCTTTTTACAGTATTCTCATAAATATGTTCACCTACAGCAAATGATGTGAGGGAATAAGCGACACGACTGCACCCTCGCTAGCGGGGAAGAGCACAGTAGTCGCGGAGAAACTTCCATCCGCTCTATGTTAGCAAGAGTGCGAGGGTTTATCAGCGCTAATTACTCATTCTGCTATCGGCAGTTACAGCAGCAATCTGTGAGAAATGTTGTGTTCGATCCACGCTGCTGCCAGGTTTCCTCGATCATTGAACGCCCTGTACTTGGATATATGCAGGATATGCCCCTAGGTAACCAACTCCTTAGAGCTGAGTCCTTCATGAGAAGTCACCACTCACTCAGCTACTCAAGAATTTCCCAAAAATTTATAGAATCCGAAGTTTCATTACAGTTTACACATGAGCCCTCCATTGGTCCATATCTTGAGCCAGATCAGTCCAGTCCATACCACTCAATCCTATTTCTTTAACACCCATGTCAATATTGTCCTCCAACCTGGGTATGAGTCTTCTTAGTGCTGTTTTTCGTTCTGGCTTTCCAACCAAAATCCTACACGCATTCTTCTCAGTCCTCGTCCGTGCTACATGCTTTGTCCATCTAATCCTCTTTGACTTGATCATTCTAACTATATTTGGCGCAGAGAAGTTATGAAGTTCCTCATCATGAAATTTGTTCCAGCGTACTATGTTATTTCATCCCTCTTCGGTCCAAACATTCTCCTCAGCACCCTGTTCTCAAATATTCTATTTTCTTCCCATAACAGCAGAGGCCAAGTTTCCCACAAATAGTGGCCTTTATCAAAAATTTAGACCTTTGTTACCAGGTGTGTCGCAGCAGATAAGATTGTCTTCATAATTGTACAGTGCCCCTTTTACAGGCACGTTTTGTTTTCCATTGCACTCATAAGTCCCGGAAGGTTATCGAATTCTGGAAAGCGGAAAGCCAACAAGGCATGTTTGTTATCTCGCAAATGCCTACACACTCCACTTCACACGCTGATACAGGCTAACAGGAAGGACCTGCTCTGGTACCGGCCTGCTTCATGGCCCTTATTTGATACCGTTAACTCCTTATTACAGTGAAAAGTCAAGAATTGAAATAAATTTCAGTGATGGCAGAACCACAAGATATGACGTGTGTAAACAACTTTTCGATTTCTTTTTTTAGGCTACTTTTCTTATTCTGAAAAAAAAACAGAATTAGCCCTATAAGCTCAGCATGCTGCCTGTGTGTCTATTTATTCCCACTTCTTAACTCCTGAATGCCTGAACCAAACTTTATGAAACTTGGTATGTATGTCATGGCACCTGAGTCCAGCTCAGTGGTGTACGTCATCTCTCTCACCAATCTGCTTCCTATAATATGAAATTATAAGCCTATATGTATGTAATAATTTTTTAATGCTAGTGGGGTGGGACTAAGTCCCTTGTACTGCGGTCACTTCTGGCCTATTGTACCAGCCCCAGATGATAGGTGAGGGTGATATGGAGCAATTTTGGAATGAAGATTAGCAGGGGAAACCGAAGTTCTCAGAGAAAACCTGCTCCAGCGCCACTTTGTCCACCACAAATCCCACTTGACCAGACCCGGGATCGAACACGGGCCGCCGCGGTGGGAAGCCAGCGACTAACCGCTTGAGCTATGGTTCGGTCTTTCTTGAATTGGTTAGAAGAGCCACTGAAAACAAAAAGGGCTGATCTGTATCAGCAACATTATCGGTATAAGCGTGCAGCTAAAAGATTTAAATAAAGATTAAGATATATATATATATTTACTCCAAACTGGAATATATATTTCCAATTTACTTCTGTATACGGACGTATAACATCAAGTGATAAACCACTAACTGCTTACATCTATAATTTTATTTTTATATCTCGAGTACGTAATCATACGTGTGGTGATATTAGAAACTTGGTTATTGTCTATATAAAGCAATGCAACATTGAGGCAGTTAACAATTTGTAGATCAATTTCTGTAGTTAATGGCAAGTAATGGGAGGAGTGTGTACATGTAGGTCTCTGGGTGACCTCAATCAACAAATTGTCATCATAGTTTCGTTACAGACCCTGTCTACTAATAAGATACCCCTGCTGGAACATAAAATTACTTGGCATGTAAAATGAAAGTCCATGAAAGCCTGCTATAAGAAATATTTTGCTCCTTGAGAGTAAATAAAAATATTCGGAACACAATCTGTTTACAGGCCTTATTATTTCTTTCACCCTCTACATCTTCTGCATTGTGATTTAAAAGCAAGAAGAAATTCTGCGCCTCCTACTTCCACTGCTGGATACTCCAATGCAGAAGTATTAAAAGTTACCTTCGTTTTTCAAGTAGAACGTCGTTTGTGGTTTGGTCAATAAAAAGATTGGCTAAGGGTTGAGCTAATGAAGTTCGATTCCCGGCTAAGACATGGACTTTACGCCTCATCACCATACGTAATTCGGCTTCTTGCTTTCCGTCTGCTCACCGGAACCCCTTTCCAATGGGCATCGGGGATTGTACCCCCGGGGAATTATATGGGCCAGAGCTTGAAGGCGAATAGTAAAGTGAATATAATGCCCAGGATAGAAGTATTTTCATATCCTAACGCTTTCACGACCGGCGACAAGTTTAAACTAAGTTACTTCCATTAAGAATTTCTGAAATATTTAATAATATTCTGCAATATTTTAACACCCCAAAGCACGAAGCACTATTGATTCTGCGATTCTCTGTAAAAACATCTTCCTCTTGACTCCGGCGGTGTTGCGCTTGGATTACGAGATGACAGAAAATATGTATAAAACTTTCCTTACTTATTCAATCCGTTCATCTGATACCTTTACTGGTTGAGGCGGTTTTGTCTTATTTCAATCATTTTACAGACGGTAGGACTCCTTGTACGAGTGATCAGCCCGTCGCAAGGCCTCTACCAAAACGCAGGACAACACAAACACATACCAAACAGCTATGCTTTGTGTGGGATTCGAACCCACGATCCCGGTTTCCGAGCGAGCGAAGACAGTACATGCCTTAGACCGCTCTGCTACCGTGACCGGCCTACTGAACTTTCCAGACTTCCTGAACGTGGCCCTCTAGCTCAGGTTTGGGAGCAGCTACTTGCCTAGAGCAGAGAACTAATTTAAAATAACTTCATGAAGGAGAGCTTTTCCAGAGAAGATGACAGTTGATCAGCTGGTCAAGAAATTCTCGGCTTTAACTGAAACCATGTTCACAACAGACTGCCACCGGAGGGTACCAAGAGCCAGTTGAATCCATCCTACATCCACACATAAAAGTAAAAAAATAAATAAATAATAAAATAAAATAAAGGTATTCCTGTAACAGTCCGTGGAAGCCCATAGGGTTGTGAGACGTTGGGGGTCCCACATTATCTAGACAATTGGCTCAAAGATGGCGGTAAGGTTGTCAGCCTTACGCGCCGGCCGCGCTTTACTCCCAAGGAAAATTATTTAATTAATTCCTGGTACTCATTTCTGTTAGAGGCCGAGTCAACTACAGGGCCATAGTGCGGCTGGAAGGATTAGGTCAATTGAAAAACTCACATGACCTCATCGGGACTTGAATCCGAGACACATTCTGTTTATTAAATATTCGTATTAACCTTATCTTTCCTTCAAGCCGATTAAAATTGTGTAAGAATTTCTCATATCCCAGTAAATGTTATAAAGTCCAGATAAGTTATCGCCCCTGATACTATAATCGTAATATTATGCAAATAGGCTGCTTCATTTCATAGTCACAGTCATCATTGTCCTGTCAAGAAGTTGGGCCATTAGGTTCGTCGATTTCTCCCTCTGCGTTCTGTGATGTTTTAAAGTTTGTTTTGGAAGTCTATGGTATTCAGTTCCGCCGAAATGTGTTCAAATTTCGCAAACGTAAAAGGGAGTAGGAAGAGCTCGTGTATTTTATAAAGAATGCCATCTTCTGGAATATGGCGTCTTGTATATCTTGTCTGAGTCGACGTTTCGGAGGAACGTATCGCCTCCATCTTCAGGGTAGAAAAGTCCGCGAGCTTGGAACCAGCGTCAGCAAGTAGCAGCCACCGGATCTTATGAATGAACCGTTCACGCTAAGGACACGCAGTAGCGTAGTTGGTTGAGTCACTATGCTATAAATCGGAATGTCGCGGGTTCGATTCCCACTGAAGTCATTGTATTTTATAATTTACTAATCCTTCCAGCCACACTATGGCCCTGGTGTCAATTCGGCCTCTAACAGAAATGAGTATCAGGAATCTTCCTGTGAGCAAAGGGCGGCCGGCGCGTAAGGCTGACAACCTTACCGCCATCTCTGAGCCGACTGTCTAGAAAATGTGGGAGTCTCGACGTCTCACAACCCTGTAGGCCTCCACGGCCTGTTACAGGGATAGCTTTACCTTTTTTACCGTTTGCGTTCCGTGAAAGGCGGGAAACTTCTTTAACCTTCTGAACGTCTATTCGTTTCTTAACAGAGCCTCAATTGCTTGAGTTTCTTAGTTTATTTAGTTTAACGTGTTAAGTATAAGAAGAAACTGCGCTGTTATGATAATTCTGCATTATGAAAGCTAAGTAATGTCTGTGTCTGGACTTTTAATTCAGTTTTTCTTCCGTCACCCATGGCTGCACTTGCTGAACAAAGAAACAACACGCGAAGGCACGTACGATAAGCAACAATGATCGTCTAACTTGGAGTTCAATTTCAGAGCCCTGTTGTTTTGCTATTCGCTCCACGGTGTACTACTGAACCTCACAACGCCTCGAGTTTCTTGCTTCGATGTGGAGTTCCGATATTACCATTGTGTTGCGCACGCTACGCTACGTACGGAAGATTACGGATCTCGGGAGTTTACAACGCACGGAACGAAAGCAGAGTAGGTTACGTTCGCCATCATTCACAACCATTAACAGAGATGAAAAATTGCACACATTAAAAGAAAATGACTCTGCCCTTGTTACACATGGACAAGAGGATATAAAGTTCGCTTCCGTTAAGCACACAATAGGAGCCGGGATACTGTAGCCTGTAGCGAATGGGTCCCGGCTGGGAGGCTAAGAGGTTGGAGTTTGATTCCTGATAGGGCCAAGAATTTCCTATTCTCCACGTCATCCAGATCGGCTCTGGAACTCACCCAGTCTCTTGTTCAATGGGTACCGGAGGCTCTTTCCCTGGGAGTAAAGCGGTTGGGGCGTGAAGCTGACAACTCACCTGCAAGTAGTGCAGGGGTCAAGAAAATGTGGATATATATATCCACTCCCCCATACGTCTCCATAGCATAGTTATGCACAGGGACAACTTTACCTTTTATGAGTAGTGTAGAAATACGAGTAAGTGGCAGTAAGGGCCGCGCCATAGCTCAAGCGGTTAGTCGCTGGCTTCCCACCGCGGCGGCCCGGGTCTGGTCAAGTGGGATTTGTGGTGGACAAAGTGGCGCTATGGCAGGTTTTCTCCGAGTACTTCGGTTTCCCCTGCCAATCTTCATTCCACCAATTGCTCCACAATCACCCTCACCTATCATCTGGGGCTGGTACAATAGGCCAGAAGTGGCCGCAGTGCAAGGGACTTAGTCCCACCCCACTAGCAATAAAAAAAAACAGGGCTGGAAATGATTACAGGTGGGAAGACACGCCGTGATCCCGGTTCAAGATCCTATTTTAGGAAGCAACTTGCAGTGCCTAAAGCCTTACCCTACAATGAGACTTGTAGGATCGAATCCACTATAACTGACGGCAAGTAGCAGTTGCTATGCGGTAATACCTTTACAGTACATGTTAATCTCCGGGCTTCTCAACTGATACTGCCGGTTCTGTCTCCTTTCTACCCTTCTTCTTAACAAACTGATAGACGGTAGTTACTAAACTGACCAATAAATAACCTGTTCTTAAAACTAAGGAAGGTTCATTACCATATTTACGTCCAATTTGCCGTTATTCCCACATCTATGCTTAGGTCTCGCATGGGGACCGTTTCATTTTGTCAGGCATGTATGCTAAATATACAAGTGTTTGCATTGTCTCCGCATAGATTTTTAGAAAAATGAAGAAGCAAAATTCAATTATTATGTCCCTTCTTAATACTTTCGCTGTTAACGTTTCGTTATTATGTTTTTCTTTAATGCTAGTGGGGTGGGACTAAGTCCCTTGTACTGCGGCCACTTCTGGTCTATTGTACCAGCCCCAGATGATAGGTGAGGGTGATTGTGGAGCAATTGGTGGAATGAAGATTGGCAGGGGAAACCGAAGTACTCGGGGAAAGCGTGCCCAAGCGCCACTTTGTCCACCACAAATCCCACCTGACCAGACCCGGGATCGGACCTGGGCCGCCGCGGTGGGAAGCCAGCGACTAACCGCTTGAGCTATGGAGCGGCCTAAAGGGAGGGTTACTCGCCGAAACAACTGTTTAATGTTGATAAGACCAGCCATCTTCCACCACTCGCTCTCTTCATTATTCAAAAAATTCTTTACTCGGCTACACAGGAACTTCTTCCTATGAGCTGAACCTGGAAGCGAGAGGAGTTCCTCATGTACGATGAACAGCTATAACAAAGCAAGAGCGATATGTTTGCGTGCTAGTCTTAGTAGACATCTGGAAATTACTCCCTCACGATACACAGAGAAAACTTGAGGTACTAAAACCCGGCCAGGACCTGACAACAAAGGCTGCAAAAACAGACAATGAAAATGGGACCGCGATCTCCTGCAGAGTGAGGCACCTCATTTCGTTTGGAACACAAGCCCACACGGGCGCAGAAACTTTAATTAAGCCATGTGCTGTCGGAGCGGCAGAATGGTGTTGGATGTGCAACCCAGTAGAAGGAAGCTTCATGATGTTCAGTTACAGAATAGTACTGTTCACCGTCACACTAAAGATCTATCAGCTGATATGGAACACGGGCCAATGGCGAGACTTTAATCATGTAACGGCTTTCTTTGCAACTCGAACAATCAATAGACATATCCGAGCTGACACTATTACTTCTGTCTGTTCGTTGCTGCTGCTATAGAAGAATCTTTTGAAAGCCATACAACAGGCAAAGAAGACATAAATACCTGCATGAACGTACGTGAAACGAATTACCAGAATTGTGTCGATGTGTCTATTGTTGAAGTCTGATAGGCACCACACCAGAAATAACAGCCCATGTCAAAGCATCAGTTCTGTCCTTTTCGAACAGACATTGTGTGTTCCACAGAAAAACATAAAAATTGTTATAAAATTACGCAAACAATTCTTAAAATGAAGAAAGTCGTCTTCTGGGTTTAGGCACCGTGTATTCTTCGTTTTGGCCGACGTTTCGGAGGAACGTAGCGCCTCCGAAACGTCGGCCAAAACGAAGAATACACGGTGCCTAAACCCGGAAGACGACTTTCTTCATTGTCATCGCCGTGAAAACCTCAAAACTTACAAATTCTTAAAATGTGCTAAATGAATTCGTGAACAAAGTAGATCACATAAAATTGATAATGAGATGTTTACATTCTTTTTTATCGAAATTGGGCAGTGAAGTGTGTCGCTGCTGTGGAGGGGAAAATATTAACTATCAAACTTCCGGTTTCATTACTATACCCAGGCTCCTTTTGCAATGAAACATGTAGTGTCAATCGATTGACGTGTAATGAGGTAATACGTTAAACACACAGGACGACACGTAAACGAGGTTCGATTGTCTGCAAATGGCGCCCGTCGCGTACGTAGCGCTCTGTGTGGCCGAACCTTTTATACAGTATTTACATGCTAGAGAGGGCGAGGACTGATGGTTTCATAAAAAATATTTCCCAACCATGACAGATTACTGTTCCGCTCTTAATAGTAATTATTTTTTTTTTGTTAATTTTAAAAGCTCTTAAAATATCAGCACACGTCTCAACTGCAGATTAAACCATACAAAATTCCCATTATCTGCCACAGCTGGATTGCTTACAGTGTCTTAGCGAATGTATAAAGAAAGGTTGCCTACTTACTCCTAAACTTAATTTATGAACATATACGTTTTACGTATTATACGTAATTTTTGGTGGCTGCTTATCCCGAGAAACTTCTTGTCTGTTCTTACTTCATATTCTTTCCGGTGAGTTTAATTTGTTGTATTTCTTGAAGTTGCCGTCATAATGTTTTTGGCGCTGCTCACAAGGCTGGTTATTACAAACCGAATCTTCATCAGCCCACTGCAGTACATCGTTTGTTCTTCGTCGCAACTTACACCAAATTTCCAAGTTATTATTATAAGCACGACGTATTTTAGTATTATAGAAAACTTAATTTCACTCACAAAGTCTATTTACATGTTCCGTATTTCTTTCAGACTAAATAATGGTTATCCCCTTAAATAACATTAACTGAGTGACCTTTCAAATGGAGATGTAAGTTTTGAAAGGTATAAACTGAATATTTATATATTATTTAGATTAATTCTATTCTTGAAATAATTCACAGTTATTTGTTCCATTGACAAGTGCAATCATCTGTGAAGTCTGTGCCTATAATTTAAACCGAAGAGAATGAGGCCAACCACTCAACCTTACGGTGAACCACATTCGAAAACTCTGGGCTCAGAGACACTTTAAAAGTTTCTTCAATCATGGTGGACAGTATCAAGAGCCGCTTTCAGTTAGATGTATGTAAATGACTTTAACTTAAAACCCCGCAGTTTAATCAGCAGAAATAAATGTTCAGTAATACAAATATTTACCTTCCAAAAGCAGAAAACGCTGTCCCTGTCGATTTTGCTTTCCTAAACCTAAGTCGTAATTATATCAACAAAATTCTGCATCATTGTTCAGAAATGAAAATTGTCTGCTGCACACTATTTCACTTGGATTTGTTAAAATGAGGTAGAAGATTGTACTTGTCAGTTGTGTTGTTTAGCTCTCCCTCCTTCATGCGTTCTTTGCACGACGCGCATAACCTGATAACAAATAGCGAATATTGTGTCTATTTAAGATTTGAGGCTTTCACGGCGGTGACTATGAAGAAAGCAGTCTTCTGGGATTTTGCACCGTGTATATGTGGTGTTAACCGACGTTTCGGAGGAACGTATCGCCTCCATCTTCAGGGTAGAAGAAAAAATATATAAGAAATCTGCAAGCAAAGATACCGTGAGAACCATCTGCTTCTACCGGTTCTCACGGTCTCTTTGCTTGCAGATTTCTTATATATTTTTTCTTCTACCCTGAAGATGGAGGCGATACGTTCCTCCGAAACGTCGGTTAACACCACATATACACGGTGCAAAATCCCAGAAGACTGCTTTCTTCAATGTGTCTATTTGTCTGTCCGTATATTTTAATTGTAGAATCAATGGATGGATGTTTATGAAATTTCATATAAGAACTACTTACAAAAGTTCTAAGGCCATTTCGATTTTCGAATAGTTCGGCCTAAGAGCAGTATGCCAGTATAAGGCAATGCTGTTGCCATCCTCAACATACGCATGCGCAAAGAACACAACCTACTCCCACTCACTCACTCATGGAGCTGAGGCCATGTTGAGAAGCCGCCAACTGTGCAGCTACTCAAGAACTTCCCAGCATTTTATGGAGCCCGAAGGTTCATTACCGTGTTCACAAGAGCCGCCCACTAGTCCCTATCCTGAGCCAGATCAATCCAATCCCTACCATCTCATCCGATCTCTCTCACATCCATTTTAATATTGGCGACCCACCTATGCCTTGGTCTTCCCAGTAGTCTCCTTCCTCCCGGCTTTCACACCAATATCCTATATGCATTCATCTTCTCCCCATTAGTGCTACATGCCCAGCCCACTTCATCCTCCTTGTCTTGGAGAAGTGTACAAGCTATGAAGCTCTCATTGTGCAGTTTTCTCCAACCCCCTGTCACTTCATCCCTCTTCGGTCCAAATATTCTCCTCAACACACTGTTCTCAAACACCCTCAGTCTATATTCCTCCCTTAATGTCACTGACCAAGTTTCACACTCATACAGAACCACAGGCAAAATTATAGTTCTGTATATTCTAGTTTTTATGTTTTTGAACAGCAGACGAGAAGACAAAAGTTCTGGATTGAATGGTCGCAAGCATTACCCGAGTTCAATCTCCTCTTAATTTCCTCCTGAATCAGGTTTTGACTTGTAATAGTTGTTCCCAAATATCTGAACTGTGCCACATTTTCAAAACATCTATTTCCTATCTTTATGTCATGATTTTGTCCTGCATTTTGGTGACGAGACAGCAACACATACTTAGTTTTCTCTGTGTTTACTTCTAGACCAACCTCCTTACTAACGTCAATTAAAGTTCGACGAACACAACATGCACGCATTTATATCAGTTAGGGACTTGCAACATCTTGTAATTATCACACCATGTTGCGAGAAACCCATAATTTCATTTAGACACGCAAAGAAACTTTCCTTCGTGTCATTTATTACCTTTACTATTTTTATTTTGTTTACTGGATGTAATATTCATTTGCTATAATTTTTTTTTCAAATTTAAGTAATTATTGCCCCTCCGCCCCATTTTTGCAATATGGATTTGGGAATTTTAATTTTCCTTGCTGCGTGAAGAGCAGTCACGTGGACTTCTATTTATGTGTCATAACTCGACTATTCTTTTTTTCGCTTTGGGATTATTTTTCCCAGTTTGAGTCCTAACAGCACACCACAGAGAATTTACTTCATTTTATTTTATTTTACATTATTTCTTATTTTTGACACTGGGTGCATTTCCCTGTATATGTAGCCATGTGTACTTCTGAAATGTTCCCCAGTTCAGAACTCGCAGTCATTTGCTGAAAGTCCCTGCGATATCAGGAATAGCCTTCTACCAGAATTACTACTCGTAGTAGATTACAACTATTACTACTTGAGGGATTATAACAACTAATAGATTACAATAGTCAACTTAAATTTATTCATTCTTGTCCTTCAAACTAGTAAACGATTATAGAATAATTGATAACACCATCGAGTGTTATTTAATTTGTAGGCATTTACTGCCTTCTCATGTTTCGGTCAGCTGTGGCCATCTTCAGAAGGCACAAGCTCAACATGTTCAGGAACTACCATCATAAAACTCATAATTCATCCTTAGAAGCTACTATATAAAAGTTATTTACAATTATTTAGATTGAAAATCTTATTAATATTTAATATTTAAGATCTTGAACCGATATGATTTGTATTCTTGTGCCTTTCCTGCTAAAACAGGAAGATGGGATATTATTTGTTATTCTCAGAGGTTCATGCAGTGATGCCCCCTTTTTTTAGCTCCTTAGGATTCTGCGTTGTTGGGAAGTATAGACTTGGCTCTTAATGAGCTAAAAAAGAGGGCATCATCCCTAGGACCTCTGAGGATAACAAATAATACCACTTTTGTATTGCCAGTGGGGTGGGACTAAGTCCCTTGTACTTCGGCCACTTCTGGCCTACTGTACCAGCCCCAGATGATAGGTGAGGGTGATTGTGGAGCAATTGGTGGAATGAAGATTGGCAGGGGAAACCGAAGTACTCGGAGAAAACCTGCCCCAGCGCCACGTTGTCCACCACAAATCCCACTTGATCAGATCTGGGATCGAACCCGGGCCGCCGCGGTGGGAAGCCAGCAATTAACTGCTTGAGCTATGGGGCAATAATACCCTTACTTTATGTTTTAGCAGAAGAGGCACAAGGACACAAACCATATCGGTTCAAGATTTTAAATATTAAACATAAATAAGATTTTCAATCTAAATAATTGTAAATCATTTTTATATAGTAGCTTCTAAGGATGAATTATGAGTTTAGTATTGGTAGTTCCTGAACATGTTGATCTTGCGCCTTCTGAAGATGGTCACAGCTGACCGAAACATGAGAAGGCAGTAAATGCCTACAAATTGAATCACACTCGATGGTGTTATCAATTATTCTATAACAGTTTACTAGTGTGACGGACAAGAATGAACAAATTGAAGTTGGCTGTTGTAGTCTATTAGTTGTTATAATCCCGCAAGTAGTAATAGTTGTAATCTATTACGAGTAGTAATTCTTGTGGAAGGCTATTTCTGATATGCAGGCTCGTAGTGCATTTTCCAATTCCTTCAATTCAACAGTGTCTTTTAAAAAATAATATTCATATTCTCATATATAATATTACATTTTACGAGTATATTATTCTTTTGCCTTGATGGATTAGGTTCTCTGGTCTGTTCCCATTCAGAATTAATATAGTTTTATGTTCTGAAATGAAGTTATTATAATGGAATTTTAATTTGAGAACAAAAACTATATCTGATGTTCTACACATATATAAAGTCACCATCTAATTGTTTGGATTTCAATGAGCGACATTTCAAAACTCTGATGTTTTAAGAAGCTTATATCTATAATTTCTGTCCCCTGCTTAACATTACGTTCTTAATGATTTCTGTAATAGGCATTAACTAGTTTACAACGTACGTTCATTATGCTTAGCTAAGAATTTAAGGGAATTTCTAGTAAATGATACGGACTTTACATATTCTGTAGAAATATTTTTAGATATCACTGTTGTATTTTAATATCCCAGTAGAATATCACTTTTCTCAGTTTGTAATTTGGACTGTGTTGTTTGGTTATAGTGTCTATTGCTCCCTAAAAGTGTACCACTTTGCTCACAACCCACCTACAATGATTCAACTTTACAGCAGGGCAAGAAACAAGCATTACCTTAACAGTACTGCTTCGGCACACTGTGTAATATATTCTTCGCCCACATCTATCTAAAATCATGAGTTTATTTCAGGGCTTTATGTCTTCAATGAAACGGTTAATTTGACTGCTTCTTCGAGTTTAAAGGATACATCTTATTTCACATACTTCTGTTCAGCCTGTGTAATCTTCAGACTGTGTTCTGTCTGATGACAGTGCGTTGGCGTTGTCTGCTGACATCTTGCCATGATCCGTGAGCAATAATATGGCGGCTGAAGATCTCCTACGATATACTGCCGTGTAGTCCACTGAAAGTCGACCGACTCTTGGAAGAAACATATCGCTCCACCTTCATTGTCGAAGAGTAAGCGAAGCAAGTAGCAAACAAAGCAGAGCTTGCTATCTGCTTCGTGCTCTTTCCTTGCTTGTCTTCTTCTTGATGGATGCGACATGTTCTTTCTAACGTTGGTTGGCTTTCAGCGGACTATACGGCAGTATATCCTAGCATACAGAATTCTTCATAACCACGGGTGTGATAACCTTAAACCCTATTTTTTGTCCTTATTTTTATTTCTTAAAGACGTGAAACTTCTTGATATCAATGTCCATGGTTCTTATGTGTGTGGACGTTGCTTCAGCTGTTTAAATCATTTCCTATTAAAGATCTGCACCTCGAAATTTTCACAAGATGTACACGTAAATCGTATCTGTGCAGCCCCTTCACTAGTACTCTGTTCACACTTTCGCGTTTCTTTAAACAGGCCCTGTTTCTGCGTTATTTCTTGCCGCGTCATTCGTTACACCCATCTTTTTCCTTGCATTCTTCTTTCGAAACGTCTGCGACAACAGTCACACTCGAAACAGTTTCTTTAGGTGTAAAATGGCTTCCTGTGTCGTGATTAACTCCCGGAATAGAGTGTATTTCCGAGAGGAATACCGTTAGGTCACTCTGCCGACACTGCGTAGGCTTTCCACTGTAGCCTGTAGTTCTTTTGAAGCGACTGCATTTCACCTGAACGTTGGATGTAGAGGCTAACTTTGCTGCTTCGTATTCGGAAAATCCCTGCGCAAAAATACGGCTAGGAGATTGGCTGTTTCATTCACACATCGCAGTAAGTTCGACTCCACGTAAATAGCGAAGCTAATGAAGACTCAATTTAATAAAAGAATAATCAATCATATTACGAACGAAAGGTGCTGAGTATGTCCCAACAATCAACGTGATTCAGAGGCGTCCCAGCGCTGTGTGTGCATGGGCGGTAATGATGTCACGTTATTCTTCTGAAAGTACGGTTACTTGTTTATTGTGGCGAGCTCTTCGGTTGCCGCTACCAATCATCACTCCACAGTTGCTCCACTTTCATCCACCACCGCCCGCTGAGCTGTGTGACAGCCCTGACGAAGCAGCATATTTTATTATTCGGGGTCTTTAATTTCGGGACGTCATCTGCGACCCGGCACTTCAATGGTCACAGAGTAAGGAACTAAAAAACGTGATTAAGCACTATGCCATGAAGAAGTGCATGTACTGATCCACATTTTCTTCACCTCAGCTTTAACTGGAGATGAGTGGTCAGCTTCACGCCCCAGCCGATTTAACCCCGGGGAAAGAGCCCCGGTACCCAATGGATAGGAGGTTGGGTGGACCCCATAGTCGGTCTGGACGACGTGGAGAAGAGAAAATTCTTGCCCCTGCCGGGACTCGAACTCCCACCCCTCAGTCATCCAGTTCGTAGCCAGTCGCTATACCGACTGAACTATCCCGGCTCCGAGTGAGAAAGTAAAGTTTTTGTAATTCTTTCGTCAGAAAAACCTGCTGTTACCGTCTTTAACGTTAATTCGTTGGTGTCCCTTTACAGAGCGCTGGTACGAAATTATCTATACAATATTCGCAGGAAGTGAATTTTCTGACCTGCCAAATGTTAACAATATCGAAAAGTAGTTTACAAAATGTTACAGGTCTTAGTGAGCTCTATATTTTACGTACATATTTCTAACACAATTAGCCGTTTCTGAGAAAATGAATAAAGTCTGACCTCAGTGTCATGTTAAGTAGGACACATATTTAAATAATAAGATAGCATGTTATCGGGATCCGAAAAAGAGTTTCTGAGGTAACACATGCGGACACACATACCTCAAAATTATGTTAATTTTATGCACTTTTATGTTCCGGTCTAGAAAACCGAAATTAACGCGTGTGGGGAGTCGTTACGCTGACCACGCGACACCCTCTATCCGCTAAAGTTGGCACTAACTCCGCCGACAAGCAGCAATCGCTCGGTCGGTATAGTTTGCTTGCGGACTAAAACCACGGAGTTTGTTTTTATGCACTTTATGCAAGCAATGCATAAGCGTATGTGGGCCTATAGTCCTACTATGTTTTGGAACTGGCTCTGTCTCCATTTTCAGGTAGGAAGAAATGTGGGAACCGTGAGGTGCTTACAAATCTCTCATGTGCATTCGGTTAATTTAATGCTTGTATTATTCATCTCAGAATATTTTATCTCCCGTGTCCTATTTCAATTTTCATACTGTCACGATATTAGTAACTATAGACGGGGTTTGGATTGGTAATCGGATTTACTGAACCCTTACCAATCGGTGACTAAAACTAAGGACTGTGCTGTCATTGTTCTACAGTACTACAGGACACACTAGGTCTTCTCAGACTGTTACAGTCTTCACTGGACGTTGCTCAGTAGCGGCTTCAAACGGCGGACGTTCCCCATCCTCTGAGATTCCGAGCTGTCCACGGCCTCAGCTACCAGCTTCTCACAACAACAGCACGCAACGACTGAACCCCAGCGCTTACCTAACTCACTAACTAACCAACTGAACTCAACTCAGCTCAGCTCAGCTCGACTGAACTCCTCCCGAACTATCCTACTTATAACATCTCGGCACGGATCGTACAGAAAACACAGTTCCTCTGTTGCTGTTTACGGGCCGTTGCCTAGTAACGTCCACTGTCTAGTTGTTCGTTTCGCGGTCTTTGCCTAGTAACGGTTTTACAAGCCACAGTACTTAAACTACGTACTACTGCTTACAGCTGCAAAACCCCGTGTGGAAACGGGGTCGAATACCTCCACCGTGACCCTGCGAGTCGTAGGAGGCGACGAAAAGGGAAGTCTCAATTCTGACAGTGAAATATGGTCGCGAGTCCCAAGGGACTCGGACCCGAGTAAGACTGCGCTGGCAAGGGCCAGCAGCATATACAAGAGACAGACCCGTCCTCTCGTCAGAGAAGGCGCCCCACAGAAACAAGACCGTAACTGTCAAACGATAATAATTAATATCTGGTCATGAGCCCCAAATGGGTCTCGACACCAAGACTTACTGACTGACTGACTGACCGTCAGTCGCAATGTGACTTTGACTTACAGCTGCAATTTGATCTGTTTCTATCAGCCCACGTGGTCTCCCACGCCGTGAAAACAAGAAGTTGGATGTGCGCGAGAAACAGCTTCTAAGGCACAAATCTGGGAATGAAGGAAGAACAATAATGAGAAGAAGTGTGGAAACAAAACAATGAGGACATTCTTAATTTGCACTCATAAATTAATAGTGTTATGGTAATTATATTAATTAGGATGACGTAGTAATGCAGGTAAGGAAGAATGCACAGAGAAAATAAAAATGTGAATAGGGTTTTCATCGTCAAACATCAGAGAGAATTAGAGAATATCATTGAAGCGGATCTTGCAGAACAGATGAGGTGGAGCCTACATTAAACGCGGTTGGGATAGTGACGGCCCATTATTATGGCCGCGCAGTCTAAGGCACGACCCGTCTTCGCCCGCTGGTTCGAATCCCATTTGAGGCATGGATATCTGTGTGCGTTTATTTTATGTGCAGGTTATGCGGCCTTGCGACGGGCTGATCTCTCGTCCAAGGAGTCCTACTGACGGTGTGTAGATTAAGACACTGAAAAAATCGGAGAAGGCCCAGACAGGACAGACAGACAGATAAATATATATATAGATATAGATAGATAGATAGATAGATAGATAGATAGATAGATAGATAGATAGATAGATAGATAGACTTCCGGGTTTCAATAAAACAGGAACTCTTTGACAAACTGAGAACTTACAATCTCGCAAAGGAAGATTCTGTTTCTGGGGTTTCTACCCAGGAAAAGGGCAGTTCTCAAAGATATTTGTGGACCCACCACGGAAGTACCAAATCATTGTCATTGCTGCCACACTGGTCTCCTTGTGATTGCTCAGGAGATTACGGCGGTCGTGGGCACCTGCAGTGCAATTCCCGAGGGGTACAATCAAAACAGCATGACGCATCAGAGAAAGAATCATGACTGAAGCTAAAAGTCGGTTTGCTATCATCAGGTTAATCCAGAAGGAGCCGCTCATTACGTACGTAAGTTGCCGAATCCTTACATAATAACCAGAAACATCTCAGTATACGAACCCTCAATCTCGATAAAGTTTATTATCTTGTAGGCTATAACGTCATGTAGTGCGCCTGTCTGTTACAGAAGTTTCGGAGAAGCCTGACGCCCAGACATTCACAGTAGAAACTGAAGCCAGGGGCAGTAGGTCCCTCCGAATGATTGACCAGTCTACAAGGAGTCACATCCCAGAAGACAGTAAGTAATCTTCATGGACACAATCTTCAGAACCCCATGCCTCACATCCATAAAAAGAGCATGGTAATGCCATGAATGGACGGCCATAGTGGCCATGCAGCTCAATTCAATTGTGTTCGACCGGCTGAACATTGTGGTCGTGGGTTCGAATCCCACTCCAGGCATGCATGTCTGCGTTTCTTCTGTGTAGGTAGCGGCAATGCGACGGGTGGATCCCCGCCCAAGGAGCCCTACCGACTGTCCTAGGATTCAGAAACTTGGGTGAAACAAAGCGCTTCACGGATGCCCTGTGCTCTAAGTGGAAGCAACAGGAATGAGAGTAAGGGAACGCCATGAATTAGGTATGTAGGCCTATATACAAATCCACTTGTGAAGCGAACATTTGCGGAACCTAACCAGAGATGAGAACGTAATTTGGTCACGTGTCTTAGATAAATGGAATTCTTCTGGAAAGGAAGTTCAGTGGTGGACTCTTGTGAGCACAATGAATTTCTGGGTTCCGTAGAGGGCGGGAAACTGTTCTGACCCACTGAGGGACTATCAGTGTTTATAAAAGTCTTATACATGAATTTTAGACACGAAAATTTTAAGCTCAGCCACAAGAATGAGAATAAGGAAGTAACGTGTTAATGTACTTGTGTCTACAGCGGGCGGAGAGCGCACAGAACCGACAATTCACAAAGAGAGATGTACAAAAACCAAACTCCGTGGCTTTAGTCCGCAAGCGAACTATACCGACCGAGCGACCGCAGCTTTTCCGCGAAGTTAGTGCCACGACGTACTCCACTGGAATAAATACTTCGGCCTCTGTCATGTTTCATGTTAGTACATAGTTCATGGATGTTATTGAAAACTGATGAAATCATAAATCATGCAAGATGACGTACAAGTTGATCTAAATTTATTGATACCTTCTGTGGACTATTTCTGCCGCCGTCTGTACCTTGACTATAGCTATAGCATAGGACGATATAATGATTAATAAAGATGAACTGGAAAGGATTTTCGAGGAAACGGTTGAGGCCTAACCTAGATAGTATTCC
This sequence comes from Cryptotermes secundus, assembly GCF_002891405.2. Classification (NCBI taxonomy): domain Eukaryota; kingdom Metazoa; phylum Arthropoda; class Insecta; order Blattodea; family Kalotermitidae; genus Cryptotermes; species Cryptotermes secundus. Next base: position 533,736 of record NW_019734352.1, read on the forward strand.
GGTGTTTGCCTGGAGGTGGCATCCCGCCCACCCTTTTCGAACCTTCCCAACACAACTCCTGAATTTTACCTCTAGACTGAACTGTTCTTCAGGTAGTTGCTATGACACTGGGCATTGTGAAATAAGTTGAAGGGCGGGTAATTGTAACGGTAATGAATATTAATATTAATAAATATTTTGATCTTCTATTATAGTTGCGTAGGCACTGGGCTACAAGCCGGAAGGTCGTGGGTTTGAGTACCGATGAGGTGGATATTTCAATTGAACTAATCCTTCTAGCGGCACTATGGCCCTGGGGTCGACTCAGCCTCTAACAGAAATGATTATCATGAATCTTCTTGGGGATAAAGATGCAACTGGCGAGTAAGGCAGACAACCTCACCGCCATCTCTGAGCATACTGTCTGGAAAATGTAGGAGCCTCGACGTCTCACAACCCTACGGGTCTTCACGGCCTGTTACAGGGATAGCTTTACCTTTTTTGAGTTTAATTTTTCAGTATCCTCGTAAAGATTAGATTAACCTAGTGATGATGGCGTAGCCAGTTTTGAGAGTTCATGCTGAGAAAAAAGTTTGCATTAACTGGACGAATAATGATAAGTATATTCTTTACATACCACATTATAACGCCTAGGTCACAGAAATATCAATTTACCGATCCCCACCCCCCACCTAATTTCACGGTCATTGGTGTATATTCTTACAGAATTATGATGTAGGCTTCAAATCAAAAGCCTATACTCCGCCTGCAGCAATATTACAGCTTTCATTCAAATGCGTATATGTCTGATATGCCTTGCGTAACAACCTCATACATCAGTGAATCCCTAGGAGTGGCCTATTCCAACTGGAATATATAATCCCAAATACAAAATGACGCTTTCGCAAATTTTCCCTTCTTCGAAAGAAGGCCAAGTTTATACATCGTAATAACCAGACATAAGCGGCCAATGATAATGCATTCAAGAGAGAGCACAAAGTAGGCACGTTTTTACTGGTGTGACCCTCGTTCAGGACAAAACGCAGTTAAGGTCAACAGGTTCAGCATCACGCGGTGGTCACTGGACACAGTGGAAAGTGAACGGCATCAGTGTATACAACGCTTAGCAGTTTTGGTGACAGACTTAGGCTGAGCCACGGCCGCGCCATAGCTCAAGCGGTTAGTCGCTGGCTTCCCAACGCGGCGGCCCGGGTTCGATCCCGGGTCTGGTTAAGTGGGTTTTTGTGGTGGACAAAGTGGCGCTGGGGCAGGTTTTCTCCGAGTACTTCGGTTTCCCCTGCCAATCTTCATTCCACCAATTGCTCCACAATCACCCTCACCTATCATCTGGGGCTGGTACAATAGGCCAGAAGTGGCTACAGTACAAGGGACTTAGTCCCACCCCACTAGCAATAAAACAAATAAGCTGAACCACACATACCGTCAGCCCCTCACACGGTGCGAAAAGTTCTGTGAAGATTACTGTCTCGTAACCGGCGTGCTATCATTTCTTCGTACTTTATTAAACGATGCTGGAAGTAACTCAGACTCCTGAATGTTGAATGATTGTGAATAATTAGAAAAAAAAATGAAAGAAAGACAACATGCTCTAATTTAAAGTAATGTCCTGTTATTTGCTTGAGGGAGCTGAGGAAAATCACAAAACCTCTCAGTCAGGATAGTCGGTGTTTCGACCGGAATATTATTTTTTAAGCTGCAGTAAAACCTTAACATTGAATTTAAAATTAAAGTTTAAACGCAAGCGGAAGTTGTATTAACAAGAAAATATCGCTTTATGAAAGTAATTAATAGTATCTATAGACGTCCATTGGGTAAAAAGGTAAAGCTATCCCTGTAACAGGGAGGCTCATAGGGTTGTGAGACGTCGAGGCTCCCACATTTTCTGTATACAGTCCGCTCACAGATGACGGTGAGGTTGTCAGCCTTACGGGCCGACCGCTCCTTACCCCCCCAGAAGTTTCCTGGTGAGTCGACCCCAGGGCCATAGTGCGGCTGCAAAGATTAGGTCAATTGAAAAATCGAATTACCTCATCGGGAATAGAGCTGACAGCCTTCCGGCTTGTACCATAGTGCCCAACGAACTACGCTACCGCGTGCCCCCAGATGTCCTTTAGAGATACAGGAACCTTCTTGTTCAGAGCGGGCGAGGTATGACAGACACATGTATGTAAAGGGGAACATCCTCAGTACGAAGCAATAATGAAGATAATAGAACAGATCAGGAAGGTGACTGCATCGTGTTTGTGTTGTTGACCTTTGTGTGTTTACTGGCTACAGGCCCGTTATAGCTCACTTGTGTAGAACAAACGAGACAGCAGACAGGGCATTTAAACTTACGACGCCAGGCGATACAGCTTCTTTATCGATATTGGCGACGTTTATATTAACATCAAATCGTTTAATCAGTTCAGAGAGTTTTAAAGATTCTCAAGTTTCCTATCCGATAAAGTTTCGTCTTCAGCGTTGTATATTGCATAGTGTCTCTAAAGTTGTCCCTGTGTTTAACTAATTAAGCACTACGCCATGAAGGCGTATGTAGAAGTGGATGTATAGATCCACGTTTTTCTTGACCTCGGCATTAGCTGGAGGTGAGTGGTCAGCTTCACGCCTCGGGGGACTCGCTCCCTCTACCCAGTGGATATAAGGCTGTGTGGGCCCTAGAGCCGGTATGGACGAGATGGAGGAGTGAAAATTCGTGACCCTACCGGGACTCGAAGCCCAACCCCTCGGTCGTCCAGCCCGAAGCTATTCGCTGTACCGACTGCGCTATCCCGGCTAGTGCCTCTAATACAAAAAAAAAATTAGTCTTTTTACTGACAGCAGACACGTGTGATTATAAAAATCTCTCGCTTCAGGAAGGAAGGCTCGAAAGAATGGACAATGGGGCTGCTATAAATCACGAGTGCGCGTTTAAGTTCGTTTTTCCCCCATAAGAAAAGACATCGGACAAAGAGGACAGTGACTGCTGTTGCACGAAGATCACTTAGCAAACGTTTAGAAGCGTGTTAATTTAATATACGTAGATTCTTTTCTTCCAATATAAAACAAGGCAATGTGATCATGCATGATGGAGCTGTATTGCTTAACATTGTCATTTAAGCACCTGTAGAAGTTAAATTACGTTTCGTAGGCACACATCGCCTCCATCTTCAGGTTAGAAAAGTACGTCAAGTAAGATGTCTGCTTCATGCTTGTTTCTAATGTCTTGACTTTCATCGTACTGCATGGAGTTAAAACCCACAACACTGAAGTCTTCATAACTACCGCTGTGACAGTCTCAAATCAAGCAAAATTGGAGCACTTGATATGAAATATAACATACGTTTAACTTCTGTGAAGAGAGGTGACGTTACGGATCAGTGCTGGACTGATACAGAGGGTATAAAGACATAAGTTGTCATTTTCCCCAAGGGTGCAAAAGAAGTCATGCTTCCTTGTACCTAACAAAGGATCCACAAATGGTATCAAAGAATACTTAACTTTCAAACTTTTTCATAGTAACCATGGCAATAAAAGGTGTTCTGAAGGTCATAAAAACGACACGTGTGTGTGTGTGTGTGTGTGTGTGAGGGTGATAATTCAAGCGCCTAAGAACGTGAAATGTAAATAAGAACCACATGTAACAAAAATATTCCTCAAATTTCCGTGCAGATTTTCTGTATGGCCACATTATAATAAATTAATAATGCACTTATAATAAAATATAAACATGATAGCACGTAACGTTTTCCAAACATTAAAAAAATAAACGTTTTTAATTAAAATCGGTAAGCCTACCAAATATGTTTCATACACATACACCACAATATATGTACACAATATTACACTTAGAAAAGTTCACTATAAATTCGAAAACAAAAAATAAAAATATCCACACACACACACACACACACACACACAGATTGCTGACTTCAGAAATTAATAAAAGAAAAGTAGCACGCCACTGGGAAGCTTACGGACCTCTACGTCTTATCGTCTTGTTCGAGGATTGTTTCTAATCTTACACACCAATCTCAAATTCGCCATGCTCGTCATAAATATGTAACATATAACAGTGAGCTGAGGACGCAAGTAGACCCGTGACCCGTCACAACAGTAGTACACAGCGGCTGCATCCCGAGATGCACTGTTAAAACGCTGAAGCCTCTATTGCGGAAACTGTATATTTTTGAAGACGTAATTGCACTTAAGGGGCGATGTGTACTATGGAAGTATTATTTGGTCCAGTAAACCTCGGAATTATTTCTGCCATCCTAAGGAAGGCGACAGGAGCCAAGGAAATAATTTAACCGCATTTGAAAGAGGGTAGAGCAGTACAACCAGTTACAGGATTATATGCATTTTGAACGCGTAAAGGAAAAGTAAAAGGCCGCGCCATAGTTCAAGCGGTTAGTCGCTGGCTTCCCACCGCGGCGGCCCGGGTTCGATCTCGGGTCTGGTCAAGTGGGATTTGTGGTGGACAAAGTGGCGCTAGGGCAGGTTTTCTCCGAGTACTTCGGTTTCCCCTGCCAATCTTCATTCCACCAATTGCTCCACAATTACCCTCACCTATCATCTGGGGCTTGTACAATAGGCCAGACGTGGCCGCAGTACAAGGGACTTAGTCCCACCCCGCTACCAATAAAAAAATTTATATAATACTTCTATAATATTTAATTTCCGTGTTTCAGGATTTGGCATGATCTTGTTTTGAATTCATTCCAACGTTTTGGTCTACACAGCAGCAGCCAACTTCTGGGAAAATGAGGGGGAAAAATTGTGAGGCCCGATTATTCTAGTCCAGTAAATTGCCGCTGGCCCTCGCCAGCACAGTTCTTTTTGGTTCCGAGTCTCATGGATCTCAAGAACATATGTTAGAGTCTGACGGCTCCGGGAGCCTTCAAAACTGCCGAGGCCAGATATATACGGTGTGTTATGGGATTAATACGAGGAGATACGACCATGGTGCTATCTAATCGGAAGGGGCCCTGAAACCTGAAATTACATGTCAGAAACAAGGACGAAGAGGCCTGCGGTGTTAACGATTACATAATGTACTTGAAGGATGTGAACATCCCTTAACCGATAATAGGATTTGATATCGATATGAATGTCGCCGATATCCGTACGAATTTTCATATGAATCGACTTCCTTTTCCACAAGCAACCTAGAGATAAGTTCTTGATTTGAAGCTAAAAAGAAACATATTTACGAACTTATAAACCTATATAGTTATCTGTTTCTGTTCACGGTTTTCACTAGCCTAGGACATATTTCTCAATACATGATAATTTCCAGGCATAACTTAAATATTCCGCCATATTTGCCTTTTATAAGATAAAAAATGTAAAGCTAACCCTGTAACAGGTCGTGGAGGCCCATAACATTGCCAGATGTCGAGGATCACACATTTTCCCTAGAAAATCGGCTCACAGATGGCGATGAGGTTTCCAGCTTTACGCGCCGACCGACCTTTAACCCCAAAGATGATTCCTGGTACTCATTTCTGTTAGAGGCTGAGTCGACCCCAGGACCATTGGGCGGCTAGAAGGATTAGGTAAACTAAAAAATCAATAACCTCATTGGGACGTTCTTGGCTAAGTTAATATTGTCATGTGTAGGGGCGTTGTGCGTGCGTTGATTTATAAGAAGGGTTTTGAATTGGATGATTGGAATTAATGCACGTTATACATTCACACCACTCGGAACTACAATTACAACGCTATCGCTGATCTACACATCTTACAGTTCACCTTTACGCACGCACTAGGGTTCTCAGTCTTCACTAGTCGTATCCTGGCAACGGATTTAACACATAATGTTATATTTTAGCGTCCTCTTGCCCTGATTTATGTCCATGATTTATTCTGACAGTCTTACAGTGCATACATTTATTCACCTTACTCTTCTCTCTTGCACTACATGTTTCAGCACAAAAGTGACATCTTCAGGTGCTTTTCTATGTACGTCGAACTACTTCATTGCAT
>NW_019734352.1:539721-549623 GCF_002891405.2 Cryptotermes secundus
TTATACTATATAAAATATATACTCGTCATATATATTGATAAATTTTAAATATTAAAAATATTAAAACTGTTCAGGATTNCACAGTCTCACTGTAACTTCAAATCACAAATGAAGTTTTCTTTTTACGCCGTAATTCCTTTCTTGTCATTACTGTCGATTCAATTCAACTCCTCTGCTCCGAAGCTTATATCCCTTCAGGCTGGAGTCCCGAAACTCGACTCCGACTCAAGTCAAAGTCAAAGTCAATGTTACATTTAGACTGACGGTCGGTCAGTCTGTCTGTTTTGGTGCCGAGCAGCGGCTGGGGCTCATGACCAGATGTTTCTTTTTAGATGAAAGTTACTGTCCTGCCCATGTGGGGCGCCCTCTCTGACGAAAGGTCGGGTCTGTCATTTGTCAGTCATAGTCGATAGTATTAATCGACTCCGACTGGACTGCTTTGTCCTCTTATAACTCCTCGGCATGGACCACGCAGAAAACGGCATCTCTAGCGTTGAGGTTTGTCTACTGATCCGTTGCCTAGCAATGGATGTCCTATTGTTGCGCGCGTAAGCTTGCGTGGGAATGTGTTTACCGTGTCGTTGCCTAGCAATGGGTCAACACGGCAGGATATAAACCTTCCCATTCTTTATGTGGTTATTAAGATGGACTTTGTACACAAAGTGAAATATTAATAAAATACGCCTAAATTAAGAAAAACTAGCTAAGATCTTGGACTCAGTTGTGTTGGGGAATATTTCACGGAACATGCTGTGGCATATGTGTGCCTCACAGGCTGAGGTTAATGTCAATATACATGAAAGTTATGAAAGTTGTGACTGTTCAAATCTGTGTTTAGGATGCGCGTTGAACGTTAGTATTGTAAAGTTGGTATACATTTCAGTCACGATTCATACGAAATATGCAATTACAGAAACACTTAAACATTCAGCTAGACGGAGACAGAATAGCAAAGACGGTATAAGGTACACAGTGTTGACATGGGCATTTCATTCATTTGCATGCCCAAATTGAGGTCGATTCCGGTATCGTGATTGAGAAGAGTCGCACGAGTTCCATGTTGCTAAGCCAGATTCCTTTGGACAAACTTAGACAGTTATCTTTTGTGTAGGTTGATATATTGCCTATAAACCTCATTAAACGGTCTTACGTATCTACAAGGAGCAGAGAAATTTTTAGAATGTCGGAAAATTCCTTGCATCTTATTCATCCTGAAAGTTCGTTACAGTATTTAAAAAGACCCACTTAAAGCTATCCTAGAAACATTAAATTTAGTGCACAATTTACCACCAAGTTTCTCAAAAATCAGTTCTAACTTTATTCTCTCATTTATGGCTGTATCAGGCATCGCCATGGCGGCGGCCAGAGCTCGAGCTCGGGTCAGCTCATGTGGGATTTGTGATGGACAAAGTCACACTAGGGCAGGTTTCCCCCGAGTATTTCGGTTTCCCCTGCCAATTTGCATCCCACCGATTACTTCACAATGATCATCTGGTGCTGGTACAATAGGCCTAACAGTGGACGCAGTCTCACCCGGTCTGGAAACACAATATGCCTGTATCGAGAAGTGGGAATAGTGGAGTCGGTATAGCGACTGGCTACGGGCTGGACGGCCGAGGGGTCGGAGTTCGAGCCACTGTGGGGTAAAGAATTTTCTCTCTCCACGTCGTCCAGACCGGCTCTGGGGTCCATCCAACCTCCTATCCCAGATGTACCGGGGTTCCGCTCTGGACGCTGTGGAGACGAGAAAAATCCCTTGCCTCAACTAGGAATCGAACCCGGCCGTTGAGACCATGGCCCCTCACTATACCTCTCACCCGGCTCCTCATGGCGCCCATACCTATTGATGTCTCGATTTCATAGTATCCCTCGACTACTATTATGCATACGGCTGGCCTCATCGGAAAAGTTGTTTTCGGAATTGAGAAGATTTTCAGTTGTCATTTCTTTGGGCTGTTCAATGAATGAAATAAGCTGCTGATATTCGGTGCCGCAAAACGGAGTTTCCCAGTAACGAGATGTCAGAGAACGCTGACATCGCCCGTTTCTTGGCAGCGTCTCTCAAACATGTCGTTCGGTATGCAACAATACACCTTGCTCTTATATGCAGACCATTCAAATGCATTTGAAACCTGTAGTCCTACACGCAATGACTGCTTAAATCATAATTACAATAAATATTATTTTAAAACCAACAATTAAAATAATAAAAAATTTGGAGACGCAAGGCATCGATCCTGGTGTCCTCGCATTGTAAGCGAGCGCTCTACCACTGTTCTTCCTCTCGAAATCACGAGAAGCTCTTAAAAATAAGTAAGAAGTAATGATGGAACGGAAATGATTAAAATACGTTGAGGGCTGTATACGGCAGGCAACGACTGGGAATTTGCATGTTCTCTCGTATAAACGTGCGGCCTTGCCTGTCTTATTACTGAAGTGCACTTATTCTCGTGGTCTGAACACAACGCGGCAGGAGAAGACACGCAGCACCAGGAAAAAACACAAAGATACGATGGGGCTACGCATCCGACATTAGAAGCAGAAACGCAAAACACAGCGGTCTCCACAGAACAGTTTTAATCACCTGATTAAATGACCCGGGTCAGAAGCGTTACCGCGTGCGCTGATTTGCTCGGTAAAGTTCTATTTCATTAAGTCTGTAAAGAAATACTAATATTGTGGAATATAGAACCGCTGCTAGCGGTGACTCTAAATAGATAGCGCAAGAAACTACAGAACACATTTCTAAGCAATGGCTCGGTAAGCACGTTCCTGCGGAGACGAACACCCGTGCAGCAATGCTGGAACGGTGTTGTCTGTTGAGTCCGCCCGGAGGTTATATAGCGAGGACCCCAGTCCGGCTGAGAGCAGTGAGAGCTCGTGTGGAGGCGGGGTCGAATACCTCCAACGTAGCCCTGCGAATAGTATTAGGCGACGAAAGGGGAACCAAATACGGGGGGATATAACTGGATTACCCTGTTCCTAGGGGATATAAATACGGGGACCTGGTTCTCCAGGTTGTTGGAGTCTCGAATCTGAGACAACAGAATGTGGTCATGAGTCCCACAGGACTGCCTCCTGAGAATGACTGCATGGCGAGAGCAAGCAGCAATTTAAACGACAGACACATCCTCTCCTCTGAGAACTAAGACTGCAAGTGCTCAGTTAAAAAAAAAAATCGCCGATCCTGAGTATCAAGGGGCTTGGCGACAAGACGAACTGATTGGCGGTAACCCGCAGTCGTAAAGTGACTCTGACTGTGCAGTTCAGTTGAGTGAAGTGAAATGAAGTAGTTGGTTGGTAAGTGAGGAAGTTCAGCTGAGGTTGGGCAGTTCAGTTGAGCTCTTCAAAGGAGGCTGAGAAGAGATGACGCTATAGTTGAGTTGACTATCGACAATAGCTCAGTTGCAGGATGTTCGCCGGACAGTATCGATGTGAGAGCGGGAAGCTGAAGAATCTCCGCTGTTATAAGCAGTTGCTAGGGAACGGCTGTTGAAGACACAGCAGGCTGGAAAAAGGCATAGCGGGTGCTGTGGTATTCGGTAAATTATGGAGAATAGCAGTGGGCTATAGTTAGTTGTAGTTCCCAGTGGTGTGTATAAGTGGTCAATAAATCGAGTCACCAACCCAAACCTCGTCTATTGTCACGTAGCTTTCCACTTATCTGATTATTCTGCGGTTGCTTTCGAGCAGCGTCTTTCATGGTGAAGAATTTCCATTTCTTTTAAGGAAGCCGAAGTGTCATTGCAATTTTCACAAGAGCCCGCTAATAGACCGTATCATGAACCACATAAACCAAGACTACAATTAACGTCTTATTTAAGATCCATTTTAATATTATCTTCCCACCACAAAGGATCGCATTAAAGCCCAACATTCAGGATTCTAAAAAACAAGGACAAAGCACTGAGTAAGAAGTGTAGTACAGACACCTGAGTGACTATACAGAATCGCAAAGCACGCGTTGCTCTGTAACGGACACACGTTCCAGAGAACTTNTAAACGTCAGACACATCCTCTCCTCTCAGAACTAAGACTGCAAGTGCTCAGTTGAAAAAAAAATCGCCGATCCTGAGTATCAAGGGGCTTGGCGCCAAGACGAACTGATTGGCGGTAACCCGCAGTCGTAAAGTGACTGACTGTGCAGTTCAGTTGAGTGAAGTGAAATGAAGTATTTGGTTGGTAAGTGAGGGAGTTCAATTGAGCACTTCAAAGGAGGCTGAGAAGAGATTACGCTATAGTTGAGTTGACTATCGACAATAGCTCACTTGTAGGANGAAGAATCTCCGCTGTTATAAGCAGTTGCTAGGGAACGGCTGTTGAAGACACAGCAGGCTGGAAAAAGGCATAGCGGGTGCTGTGGTTTTCGGTAAATTATGGAGAATAGCAGTGGGCTATAGTTAGTTGTAGTTCCCAGTGGTGTGTATAAGTGGTCAATAAATCGAGTCACCAACCCAAACCTCGTCTATTGTCACGTAGCTTTCCACTTATCTGATTATTCTGCGGTTGCTTTCGAGCAGCGTCTTTCATGGTGAAGAATTTCCATTTCTTTTAAGGAAGCCGAAGTGTCATTGCAATTTTCACAAGAGCCCGCTAATAGACCGTATCATGAACCACATAAACCAAGACTACAATTAACGTCTTATTTAAGATCCATTTTAATATTATCTTCCCACCACAAAGGATCGCATTAAAGCCCAACATTCAGGATTCTAAAAAACAAGGACAAAGCACTGAGTAAGAAGTGTAGTACAGACACCTGAGTGACTATACAGAATCGCAAAGCACGCGTTGCTCTGTAACGGACACACGTTCCAGAGAACTTCTTTCCCATTACTCGGCAAATATGCTACACAAACCTGTTTTAACAGATCTTATTATGTAAATTAGCAATAAGTGAATATGTACAAAAATCTTGTCTTTTGAAATAGGCCACGTAAATTCAGAACAAACAAATGAATATAAGAGGTTCAAAGAGGAGTAATATGCTAGACACCATCAAAGGACTTCTTGGATAAATGAATTTGAAATCTGCTAATATGTTTATCAATCTGTATATCTTCTTTCGCCATATATTACAAGTTTTACTACAGTTCCTAAACCCAAGTCCACAACCTCGTTTATTTTTTTCGCCGAGGTGTAATTGAACATGACACGCCAACCTCCGACCAAATATTGCTGTCATATAATCCCTGTATGTTTCCTGGTGTAGTTCTTACTTTATTTAATAGTGCCTTTAAACCCAATTTTATAACAAAGCAACAATTCCCCATGTAGCACAGTTCTTGAGAAACTAGTAGCCTTTCAAATGGTCCACAAATTTACTGCCTTTTCTGTAAGCTTCATTACGATGAAAATTAACTAATTTTTGGAATGTGGTGCCCTATAATTTGGTAGGCATGCAGCAGTGTTTCGGAGGAATATTCAGCCTTCTTCTTCAGCTCCTCGTTTTTATATTGAAACGCTGGGATCTATCTCCCATGCTATACGTTTTCACATCCCAGTCATCATACTAATAAGAACCTCAGAACTTATGTTCATTCCCCGGTTCACAAGGACCCTCGACTGAACTTTCAGCCAGTCCAGTAGACCCCTACTGTTTTCGCCCGCTCGAACTCTGTGATCGTAGGTTCGAAATCCACTCAAGGCATGGTTGTCTGTGTGCGTTTATTCTGTTTGTGTTGTTCTGTGTGTAGTTAGTGACCTTGCGACGGGCTAATCCCCGTCCAAGGAGACCTGCAGTCTGTGTGAAAGGCCAAGAAACTAAAAAATCAGCCGAGGTCCAACAGTGGCCTATAGGGACATGGATGGATGGATGGTTCAGAAGATAGGGCGCAGGGATGGAAATTTTGAAGCGGAATTAGTAAAACTTGACGATGGAACGCGAAATGACGTCTCATGCGTTACCTTTGTTATTCTGGACGGTGCTCCAGTAGTCAGCCCCTACGAAAGCAGAGACTCCGATGCGGGACCGATCCCAGTATAACAATGCTTAGAGCAAAACAATTTGGGTAATGGTTGGAACGTTGCATGATCCAGACGGCTCACTGTGTCTAATCACAGGGCTTGAGGCTTCCGGCCAGTGTCAGGGCTTGGCACACTTTTGAAATATGTGTCATCTTTGGCTGGTGGTTTCAAACTAACGGGAACAACAAAGCAATCTGAGAAGAATTTAGGTTAGTAAAACTGACTATGGCGTGCACTGTCTTCGCTCGCTCGGAAGCCGGGATCGTGGGTTCGAATCCCGCTCAGGGCATGGATGTTTGTGTGCGTTTTTCTGTGTTTGTGTACAGGCAGAGGCCTTGCGACGAGCTGATCACCCGCCCAAGGAGTCCTACCGAATGTGTAAGATCTAGAAAAACCGAATTGAACGGAGAAGTTCATGGAGGTAGGCCTAGGCCCACTGAGGCTGTAGCGCCAAGGGGAAGGGGAGAAACCGACTACACTACTCCATGTTTTACAATGTATCTTGAAAGTTGTCAAGATATTCCTTGCATTTTCTGCAATCCAAAGTTTCGTTAGGGAGTTCACACACAACCACCGTTGGACCCTATACTAAGGTAGGCCATATATTTCTCTAATATCCATAGGACACTTTTTCTCCCACCCAATTCTACATCTTCCAACCCGTTTCTCTCTTCGAAGTTCTTTTTACCGGTGTCCAAGTGATTCCTCCTCGCACCCTCGTACGTGTTACATACCCCGCCCATAAATAAGCACCCTAGTAACATTTTGTGATGAGTGCAATTGTTGCCATGGAAACATGCTTCGTTGCGGAGCTGTTACTTAGCAATAACTGTTATACAGTCGCTTATCTAGCGGTCGATGCCTAGAAACGGGCCTACATGCCAAAATCTAAATAGATAACAGCGAATTGCTTATGCTGCTTTTATCTGTATGCACACACTCAAGGCAAGAATGGTGAAGGTAAAAGTTTGTGAAAAATTTCTAAGTAACGTAAGTAAGTAAAGATGTCCCTGTAACAGGCCGTGGAGGTCCATAGGGTTGTGAAATGTTGAGGCTCCCACATTTTCTAGAGAATCGGCTCATAGATGACGGTAAGGTTGTCAGCCTTACGCGCCGGCTGCTCTTTACTCCTCAGGAAAATTATTTAATTAATTCCTGGTACTCATTTCTGTTAGAGGCTGAGTCGACCCCAAGGCCATAGTGCGACTGGAAGGATTAGGTGAATTGAAAAATCCAGTGACCTCATCGGGATTCGATCCATCAACCTTCCGGCTTGTAGTGTAGTGCCTCAACCAACTACGCTACCGCGTGCCCCGAAGAAATATATTCTACTTACATAAATAACCAAAACAGATGAAGCGACATCATTATCACAATTTGTTCAAGCCTGCGGAAAATGAGATAAGAAAATGCGTTATCTATCTATCTATCTATCTATATATATATATATAGAGAGAGAGAGAGAGAGGTAAACAATAAGGAAGATACTTTAGAAGAGGCTGATTTATATCCGAACTGTTTGTTTACATTCACTCTCCATGACGTGGCCATTCGGCAAGCTAACTACATACGTAACTAATAAGTCAACTGAGCAAAGTCCTTGGGAAGTTGGTACTCACTCAGCTGGTAAGGGAATTATCCGCTTATTATGAAAACCAAATACTCATTACCGTGTTAGAAAAGCCCGTGACCGACTATCGCCCTTACCCAGTCTAGGCCATTCAAAATGGGCACGTATTACTCCTTCAGTGACATCTTAATATCACCTTCCAACGTACATCCAAACCTTTCAAGTATATAGTGCACCCTTACTTCAGACGGATGTAAATATACATATGCCTTTTCGAGAATCAGTTATATTTTCCTCTTCGGATGACTCGTTGTCATAGTAATGACAGTTCTGTTATGAATCACTCACTCACGGAGCTGAGCCCTTCTTGAGAAGTCGCCAATTCTGCAGCTACTCAAGAAATTCCCAGCATTTTATGGAATCCGAAGGTTCACTACCGTGTTCACAAGAGCCTTCCACGGGTCTCTATCTTGAGCCACATCAATCCATGCCATCCAATCCTATCTCTCTCAGATCCACTTTAATATTGTTCACCGGCCTTTGTCTTGGTCTTCCCAGTGGTCTCTTCCTTTCTATATCCATTCATCTTCTCCCCCATTCGTGCTACATGCCCTGCCCATCTCATACTGCTTGACTTGATCATCCTAATTACACTTTGAGAAGAGTAGAAGTTATGAAGCTCCAAATTATGATTTTTCTTATTTTGTTACGTATATTTATTTTAAAAATAATGTATCAAAAATCCCTGTATGTCGCTGGGATCCATTCCTGGTCTTCAAACCTGTAGACGGTAGTTACAGCGAATGGGTTATCCTGGCTCTCGGTGGATAATTAATCTCTGTTCTTCCCTTTTTGTAGCGTTGCTAATGTGCGAGTGGCTAGGTTATTAGAAGGAAAGATACATATCTGATGTTTGTGTTTAGCCAAGCTTTTTGTTCACTGTAATTTCCAATTATCTTTATTTATACGGTTCGTCGTCCGTTCTTCTTATATTATTGCAATTAGTTATGGTGTACCAAGTGCACCGTACTGAAACGCTCAGACCTGCCGCAACAGCAAAGCACGCTCATTCCTGCAGATTATACACATTTATGCTCTCACACTGAAGTTAAATGCGTTTGCAAGATACAGTCCAACAGGATACCCACCGCTCTAGCCACTAGGTGACCTGAAACTTGCATTCCTATACATTACATACAATACAGCCGTGCTTTCTCAGAAAATACATCCGGTCACGAAAAAATTGTTTTGCGAATCTGCGCACGAAAAGAAACCGTTTAACACGTAAATGACTCCTTTGAGGACAATCCTCCTTGAGGAGCTAGTGGTTGTTTGGCCACTTAAATTCCCCGCTTGTAATAGAAACTGAAATGTTATTACCTTGTTCACAAGGGTCAACCACTGATTCGTCTCCCGAGCCAGATGCATCCGATCCGATTTATTTACAATCCATATTAATATTATCCTCCCACCTATGTTTATGTATTCTAAATGGGACCACAGGGAAGACCAAGGCGTAGGTGGGTGGACAATATTAGAATGGATCTTAGATACGATGGGATGGTATGGATTGGATAGATCTGGCTCAGGATAGGGACCAGTGGAGGGCTCTTGTGAACACGGTGATGAACCTTCGGGTTCCATAAAATGCTGGGAAATTCTTGAGTAGCTGCAGAATTGGCGGCTCCTCAAGAAGGGCTCAGCTCCATGAGTGAGTAAGTACGTAATGATACCTGGAGGAGATTCTAAAGTGGTCTGATGGTGTATGATACACAGAATTATTGGAATTTTGGACTTTGTCCAACGTCCAGTATTCTACAAACTAGAAAACATAACGTTTTGGAAACTTGGATCTGTTTTCATCCTCAAGTGAGGGGGGGGGGACACCTACTCTGCAGCTAACTGCAATCACCGGACAACTCCTGTCAGATTCACACAGCTATTTAATCATCTGTGACCTGGCTAATTCGGTCGGAGATAAGAAAATATGCAATAAAAATTGTGATAAAATATGCACATTCGTGGAATAAGGATAGAAAGGAGAGAGAAATTTATGCTAAAACCTAGCCAACAAAATCAAGTGAATGAGCAACAACGCATAGAAAAGATTTAGAAAAATTGGGAAGTGCTAACAATTGGTGATAGAGAGCTTCCCATAAACATGCCATCCTTCTGTTGGAAGAACTGGTCGTCCATCTTAAAATATGTGGTTCTCAGACAAACCTCCAGCAGCCCCATGATGGCTTCGACCTGCAAGACAGATTCCCCCAGGTTGTCATCCTTATGGAGCTTATTTCTCGTGATTTGTGGAGCCTAGTCGACTAATTGAAATTGGAAGGTGCTATGGCATGGAAATGAATGTGGA
>NW_019734352.1:549902-551430 GCF_002891405.2 Cryptotermes secundus
GAAATAAGAAAACGGAAGGCTAATTGGATTGGTCATGTTTTACGCAGAAACTGCCTTCTAAAAGAAGCTATCGAAGGAAAGATAGATGGGCGGATAGAAGTGACAAGAAGACGAGGAAGAAGACGTAAGAAGATGCTGGATGACCTTGGGGACAGAAGAGGATACTGTCATTTGAAGGAGAAAGCTCTAGATCGCATTAAGTGGAGGAATTGTTTTGGAAGAGACTGTGGACCTGTCGACTTGACAGATTACTGATGATGATGATGATGATGATGATGATGATGATGAGTCGACTGGAACACTGATGAAAAGACTGACAAAGTCAAAGCTAACGACGGTTCTGGAGATTGTAGGCTTACATACTTCAACAACTGTAGGAGTGACCCGAATTCTTAACGAAGGATTCCGATTTTCCAGCAGGACTCAGTATCTTATGGAGAAACCCGGCCAGGGCATAGTAAAGGGAGCCAACAGAACACACTACAGGCCTCGGAAAAATGTCCGGGTTCTGAATCTTCGGAAGGTCACATAGATGCGGTGGCTTGCTGTGGCACGATCATGAAGAGTAGGTTAATGTTGACAGTATTCATTCACCAGTGGCGTGCTCTTCTGAGACATATAACAAATATTCGGGTTGAATCATTGTATATTTTGTTGCTCAAAAATGTTAGGAAATATATTACTTTGTGTGGCAAGTAAACTTGGTAACTAACTGTGGATTCGCACCGGCGGCACGTTCACAGGTTTCGCGGTTATACAGACTCGAAACGTGCGTTTCTTTAATGTTCAGCAGTTTTTGCAGATATTCTTTCATAGCCACTAAGACAAGCCAAGTGGTACTGAGATGCTGAGGGATATTTATGCTGTACAGATATATGAAAAGCCTTTACACTGGCCTAATATGAGACGCAGGTGCAGGTAAGCTAATGAACGTAAAGTTGTTCCTGCTCTTCATTTAGCACCAGGCCATGTACAGGAGTAGAGAGCGCATTAACCTCGGCCCCGGACGCTTAACGTGGGCAAAGAATCTTAGAATCCTTTGTACAGAAGGTTGGTCAAGTTCTATACATCATCTTCCGTCAGAATTTGTCAAAGGAGTATAGGAGATACGGGCAAAGGTTGCATGAGGCTGGTTAAGTGTACTTAACAAAATGAAACAAAGTTCAACGTACGCTGTACTATCAAGTTTTATTAAAATCTGACGAAGGACTCAAGAAATACAAGTGAATGTTGATTCAGGTACAAGATTCGTCCTTAGAAACGTCTAAAGTAATTAAATTCAAAATTGTCCACAGCATTCGGGGTCCTCTTGACGCTTCCTCCTATCATCAGCGAACTGGTTTCTGAGAACGGGAGGAAGAAAACAACACACAAGGCTGGACACTTTGCTTGGTTAGTTCTTAGCCTATTGATCGGTGCTACATCAACAGCACTGTCTGTAAGACGTAAGCACATTAGCTGCAGTCCCCCCGAAATCATTGGAACAATTACTTTCACCACTTCATGTTAAGCATTATTAGAGAAGATG
>NW_019734352.1:554599-555565 GCF_002891405.2 Cryptotermes secundus
TTCACAATTAGCACTAATTCTGGAAACACTATACAGGCCATTTGGAGCGCTATAAGCCTCCACTATTTTTTCCTTTTCCAACAACTCCACTCACTAACACTGAACACACATTTCTTCCGTCGCTTTTCGCACTGAAAACGGGCAAATTTCCTTCCCAAATTAATCGAGTTCAATAAGGAGAGCATATATTTTCATCTGAGCGCTATATACTTTGATACTCTCTTCCCTGTAACTATGCTGACATTGAGCTTAACACACTTCGAACACCATCACTTAAACTGAGTTTTCACTCTACTTGTAAATTCACTAGGAAATTTATTTTCACTCCTTGGAAATGATCTACCTTCCTAAAAAAAATTGGTATTTTTTTAAAAAAGATAACATTTATTATACTGCTTTTCAATTAACACATTTGAATTTCGGATATTCTTTGAATGAAACCGACTTCTCAGCCAGGATTTAAAATGAAATTAAGTAGTTTTCATTTAAATGCATTTTAACACTTCGACAGTCACAGATATTCTCCGTAAAATTTAAAGGCAGGAACGCGGAGAGAAATGTGACATGTATGCAAGTTCGCCACTAATTCAATCAAGTTATTTATCTTGGTCTTTCAAAGCTTTGTTTGCACAGGCGTATCTAACTTCACTAAATGAAGTATTTAAAATACGTTTATTTAATTAAAACAAATTTAACTACCTATGTCCCCTCACCTTCACGATCATGAATACTTGTAGGCCTATAAACAAATGCATTTTGCTGTTTAATCGGTCCAGTAATTGCAGACCGGTTTCTTTCAAGACAATGACAGAGTAAAAATGCAGATTGTCAGCTCCACTGTATTTAATAAAATACTGAATGAAATGCCAGGCCATACAATATATTCGGTGAGCTATTTCAATGTTTCTTTTTACTATGAAAGGGCTGTGGAAATATCACTCCATAACGAACTCAACGTTTAGAGCA
>NW_019734352.1:556310-585292 GCF_002891405.2 Cryptotermes secundus
TGGCCTACCTTCAATAATGAATTAATGGAGTCGAGTAATTGTCTACTTGCTTTCAATTCTAAACATGAATCTATCTTTAACTTTCAGTTACATTCTTTGGCAAAGCAATTTTTGGATTAACCAGTTAACCGATCAGGTTGTATACATGAAACAGATCCATAAAGGAAAACACTGATGTACCTGAACATGTGAATGATGTAATTTCTATTGTCTCCCCCCCCCCTTAAAAATACGATGCCTCATGAGGACTCTTGTGAACATTGCAGATGCGTTGAATATCTGAGCGACTATTAGATTCTCAAGAACTCTGCGTTAATTAGTTAGAACACAGCTTTAACAATGCTGCAAGTCTTCGACTGTCATTTCCAATTATTAGCATTTTTTAGTCAATTAAGTTAATGCATTTAAAAAGATGGGCTATGCACTATTGAGGAGGAAGCCTAGTTGAAACATTTTACAGTTATTTGGTTTCCGTCATGCGCCAGTTTGCAACAGCCTTACAATCTGAATGCAGAGTCGTTACTATGGCAACTATTTGTGCCGTGCAGTTCATCTGAGGGTGTCAATGCGTTGCCGGCCACGCATCGTGTAATGGAAGGCACGTCCCACCACCAACAGCAGCATTCATCCGTATATTCACTCAATCATTCCTGTTCACATCCACTCATCTGAATTCACACACACACAAGAAAGACAGACTATGAAGGTGTTAATGCAGTACATATATGTATCCACCGCTAGATGAACCACAGGGCACAAATAAGTGAAAGAACAAAGAAGTTCCGCTTATTTTCAATGGCACTCGCGAAATGGAACTTCCATTCTGATTTCACACTCCTTCACGCCATTTTACTGCGTTGAAGGCACCCAGTCAACTACCAGTCAATGTAGTTACATAACAAATGAAGACGAAACGATATCTGCCCTGCTAGACTTTGTACAGGTGGTTACAAAAGATTTTCAGATATAACAGCCATGATCTTGTTTTCTTACTAGCAAATACTTATAGCTCCTTGGAAAATGCAATTATTTCGTGGCTGTAAAACTACACACAAGCGCCTGAATATTATCCTACAGGATATTAAGACCCGTCTCGAAAAAAGTCTCTTTTCTACAAATTTTAAAACGTTAAATTACATTCTTGAGGCAAGCCTCCCGGGTGTACTATACTTTGCTCAGGTACATTTGGAATAATTACTGTTTCCATAAAAGTACTGAAACACTCAAATTTCAGTGTCATTATTTCTTTCGTTGTTTTTTCCACGTTTCACGGAGTTTGTTTTATCATAATCTGCTTTCCTCAAATTTGCGTGCTCTATTCCTATGAATTTTGTAGAGCTCTGTAATAGTTTTAGTGCAAACATTCGTTTTTAAACCAGCTGTTGGGATTTTCGTAACATACATATTACATAAGTGTGTTTGGGAGGAATTTGACGGAATATGTTTATTCCCTTACCAGGATTAATTTCTGCAGGTTGCTACGATCTAACTAGTTTTCATATTCTTTTCACTATATTATTATTATTATTGAAACATGGATCATGTCATGTATTCTATGCTGCATTTTACGAGTTGAGAAGTGGGTAGGTTTACAGTCTGTGCTAAAGATGTGTGGACCCGAAGTGTACTGGTTAAATAAGCCATTCCATGGTGAACTATGTAACTGAGGGTCCTAATAATTTACCATTTTCGTGTACCTATGAACTGTCTTATTTACGGTCAAGAATTTTGAAACGTGAGCATAATATGCCATAAGTAGGTTTTAATTAGAATTCTGGCATTTGGAACAACTTGCTGCATTTCACATGTCACATCTACTTTTTGAAGAACATAATAATGATTTCAAAGTTAATTTTGAAATTTTAACATTAGATAATGTGAATTCCTCCTTGTTCTCAAATAAACATATATTTCATCCTTCTGGATGTTTATAACATCATACTCGATATATATTTGTAACTGTCTTTAAGTATTAAGGTAATTTCGCGTTCATTTATATCACAAAAATTACGCAACATTTGTATCTTCCCTACATATGTAGTCAGTTTACGAAAACGCTCTTCAGTACGAGAGGAACCTTTGACGGCAACTTACACTGTTGATCTGCACTGCACTGAACCGTACCAAGCAGCCACCCGATGTAGACTGATGTGACCACAAGCAGGGAGCACTGGAACCCTTGTGTGGTAACGGTATTCACTTGTTTTAGTAACGTCATCCCCTATTGGACACTTTGCGTACCACTTTTACTCATAGATTTGGCATATATTTCAGAATTTTTTCGATATATATGCATTTTCAGAATTAATTTTATCAAACAATATTTTAAAGACACAAATNGAAAATTATTTTTCTTTCCAATTATGAAGGCGGTTGAGGGCGTTTTTTCTCATTTCCTTTATTGACAGACTGTACAATCTATATGTCAATGAGCTGACTGGTGTACAATACAAAAGCTAATTGGACACTTCATGGCGTGGGCGGAATAAACATCCAGTGACGTTCTCCTCAGTTCCTTCGATCTGGTGGCCAAATTCTTTTGAGTCTTCGATTTTGGTGAGGTTGAAGTGGTGGCTGAAGAAGTGGATTTGAGTGATTTTCTAAGTTTGTTGAAGCACTTGGTGCTGTTTTCTCGGATGACTTCTGTTACGTAGGGAGTTTTTAGATCAGTATGTAGGGTGCGGTTGGATACATACCCTGGTGCGTTGGTGATGGATCGGAGTATTTTGGGCTGGACACGCTGTATAATGGTAATGTTGGATTTGCTGGCGCAGCCCCAGAGTTCTATGCCGTATGCCCATATAGGCTTGATGACTGTTTTGTAGATTAGTAACTTGTTTTCGATGGAGAGGTGGGAACAAGATCCCGAAGAGAATGCGGGAACGAAGCGGTGGTGGCCGAATTTTAACAGTGTCATGGTATGTACCTGCAAGGGCTGAAGAAGCCCTCGAAATACATCTGTGAATACTGACGTTGTCTTGCTGACATTCAAACCGAACAAAATTCAAAAGGACAACTCCCATTTGATACTACGTTCTAGTGAAATTTTAACTTAAATAACATCAGGTAAAAGGTAAGGGGCCGGTCACGGTAGCCGAGCGGTCTAAGGCATGCACCGTCTTCGCTCACTCGGAAGCCGGGATCGTGGGTTCGAATGCCACTCAGGGAATGGATATTTGTGTGCGTTTATCTGTGTTTGTCTACAGGTAGAGGCCTTGCGACGAGCTGATCACTCGCCCAAGGAGTCCTACCGAATGTGTAAGATGTAGAAAAACCGAAGTGAACGGAGAAGTTCACGGAGGTAAGCCCAGGCCCACTGGGGCTGTAGTGCCAAGGAAAAAAAAAAGGTAAAGGAAAGCTGTCCCTGGTCTTAACTAATTAAACACTACACCATGAAGGCGTATGGGGGAGTGGATGTATAGGTCCACATTTTCTTGACCTCGGCAATGGTTGAAGGTGAGTGGTCAGATTCAAGACCCGGCCGCTTTAGCCACTGGATACGAGATTAGGTGGACCCAGAGCCGGTCTGGAAGACGTGGAGAACAGAAAGAAAATCATTCCGGGACTCGAAATCCGACCCCTCAGTCGTCTAGCCCGTAGCCAGTCCCTCTAGCGACTACATGAATTAAAAGCTAAAAATTAATTTCAATATTAATGCACCGAGCGAGTTGAATCACTCTGCAAATCTGAGAACTTGTAATCTGGAGGTGCTTGTTTCGAATCCCGGTTGGGATGCAGACAATGCTTACACAAGGTTTTGGTGGTTTTCTTCATTGCGTATAGGGAAATACCGAAACGTTATCTTAAATTAGCCAACACCCGCTGCTTTTCACAGCTTTCCCATATCACTGTTTCACTACTATTCTACATACACAGTATATACGTATAAACCGAGCTACTGACAGTGTCGTATAAAAAACAAACTCCGTGGCTTCTAGTCCGCAAGCGAACTATACTGACCGTGCGAACGCCGCTTGTCGGCGAGGTTAGTGCCAACTTATGCGGATAGAGGGTGCCGCGTGGTCAGCGCAACGGATTCCCACGGCCGTTAATCTCGGTTTTCTTGACAGCGTCGTATATAAATCACAAATAATATAAATTACTGAGAGAATCCTGGATGATCTGATGGCGTTTCCTCACTTCATTGGTTATACAGCGTTGAATGATATGACAGTGAATGATGAATTTGAAAGCCTGATGAAGGAAGCTCCAGCAACCCGCGTTAAGGTGGTATCCCTGTATGTGTCTGTACGTGAGACATTGCTGGACTTCGATGAAGATAATGATTATGATTACGATTCTGCAATTTCATTCATGATTAACATACTGTCAATGTGTTCCTCTGAACAGCCCCTGCAGTTAACACTACTTGTAGCGGCCTCCATAGTCTAGGGGTAACGTTCCCACCTCATGACTCAAGGTACGCGGGTTCAATTCAGGTAAAATTCAGGGAACAAGTCCTCCGGGAAGGACTTTAAGCCGTGTGTCCCGTGTCGTAGATTTACGGCACGTAAAAGAACCTCATGTCTCTAGGAGACCTCTGAGCTAAATTAAAGGCAATAATTTCCCGCCCAAGTAGTTTCCAATGCCTCTGGTAGATGGGGGAAGCATCAAGGTACCGAGGGCCGACCTCGTTGGCTCAACGGGGCTGATAGTACGCACCGTTACCGGTAGGGTATGGCGAAAGTATAAATTAAAGGGGGACGCACAATGGACCAATAACTGGTCTATGTGCATGGGGAACCCGCCCCCTCTAATAATACGAAAATACGAATAACACTACTTGTACATATGTCAAAGGCATATAGCGAAACCAGAGATCTAGAAGAACTGAAGATTCTGCGCTACTGGAGAATCGGTTTTTAAACTGTACATTATCCATTTTAATGGTCCGCCTATAGAGGAAATTATTGCCGAGGTGCGACACTCTGTTCCAGTTTAAGCCCCATTACGCTCAATACTGCATGCTGGTTACCCTTCAATCAGGATGTCTTTGGCTCTATCATTATAATCAGAGGCATTCGAAAGGCTCTGTTAAAATCAGATGAGCTTATGGAGCCATCTGCTTTCTGAGTGCTTAGAGAAACTGAAATAGTTGCCCCCTCCATAAGTCAATGTCAACACGAACTTGTTACTCTTTCTGTGTGTTCCTCACTTCTTAACTTCCTCCTCGCTCTATACCACCTGCAGAATATCTCTAGAGCACGTTACTGCCGGGACAAAGGAGTTTGTCCTAGTTTCAAATCCACTTTATCTTCAATGTCACCTGGTAGTTACTCTTCCCATATGTTTCATATCCCTCTGAGATCTCACCTTCCTCCTAACTTTGCTCCGTCTTACAACAGAAAAGCAGAACACTTGTACAGGACATTATTGTCGAAATAAAGAACTCTGCTCCAGTTTCTGATCTGCTTTATCTTCAATGCTCTCTACAGGTTACCCTTTCTATAAGTTTCAACTTCCTCCTAACTATGTCCCCACCTTCCAACAGAAAAGCAGCGTACCTGTGCGGTACAGTAGAAATAAAGCGCTCTGCTCCACTTTCAGGATTTCATTACCTTCAATGTCGCCTGACGGGTAGTCTTCCCGCACGTTTCGTATCCCCACTATCACTCCCCGTGAGAACTTGATTTCCTCGCAACTCTTCTTCCTACCTCGCAACAGAAATGCAGCGCGTCTCCTCCTACTTACAGCACTATCTTCTCCTCCCATTACCACCCCCTCCTAAAATCACTACGAGATCACCACAGTGCGACTTTATTTCGAAAATAAAAACTCTGTACTGTTGAGCATCAATCCTTCATTCGAATATTTGAAACCGCGCCGTGTACATCGCTCCGTCCCCCTCCAGTCCGAGGCAGGACATCATCCTGTGCTCCTTAGGGTCATTGATACATTCAGTACCGGCAGCAGAGTACACTGTCCAGTTCCTGCGTCCACACGCATAAAAAGTGAACACTGACCCTATGAATTCAGCAGTGGTGTTTCCTCTTACGCAGTGATTCAAATTCGGAAAGTATCTTCGGTGGACTTACGTTAGATCATATTGTTGCAGATAAGATCTTTCTTTCGAAAACTGAAATAACGACTCAAATTGTTACTTATTACGAATTAAAATAAATAATGTTTTTGCCTATTGCAAATTGAAACAACAAATAATACTGCTCACTAGTGAAAATCTGAATGACTCATCAGATTGTTACTGCAAGTTCAAAACAGCGATCTTGAATCGTCGTGAAGACATATAAGATAGCAAATCAGAGACCAAAATTGAATACTAAAAGAGCCCCATTTTGTAAATTATTGTGTCCCTTTGGCATCAGCGACAGCTGAAAATCTTCTCGCCAGACCGATCTGTGGAAAACGCAGAGGTTCATCACACGCAAGAGGTTACAACGGAAGCGGATACAAAATGAGGTAAGCAGTGCAATATGTATTCGAAACATTACTTACCGTCCGGGGTGCATATTCTTCCTCCGGATAGGCCTGACGTTTAGTATTACAGCTAATCTTTTATGTAATTTGTTGGGCGCCACAGAAAATAATGTCGTTTTATTTAAAATTAATGTAAGCATTATAAGACTTGTGAGTTATGGAATCAAAATGTTTACTTTTATATTATAAGCGATTCATTAATTTATGTTATTTCATTTCGTCTTCCAAAAATTCGGATGCGAACAATTTTAAAGAATATATTATCTAAAATTACTGGAATTTACTTGTTCTTGCAATAGAAGCAAAGCATATGTACAATATCAACGAATGTATCTGGTTCGGATTACTAACAGTAGTACCGTTTAGCTAGACGTTGGATTTCAAACTTGGTATTCAGATAATTGTGCAGCTGTGAACACTGACAAGTGTTTATTTGCGATCATAATTATCACTTAGCTTAACGAAAAATTATGAGTTTTCGAGCAATTAGGAGTTCAGTAGACGGACAGTCACCCTCTAGCTTCCGTCCAATAGCTTTTCTTCAGTAGGTACCTGTTAATATCACTTGTCTAGTTAGCATAATGTTTTAGCGTACTGTGCGAACAAGGAAGTCACTTCAAACATATGAAAATATTTATGTACAGTCTATCTTTCCTGTGCCGAAACTACTCAAAACACTTTTTCTTTGTCCATCCTCTATTTGGAGGATCAGAGAAACCCACCCACACGGAAAACATAACATAAGAGAAGATGTGACTAACTCCATATTGTCAGCTAGAATCGAACCAGCGATCCCAGTGTTCTCTACGTCCCATATCGTCCCTGCATTGACAAAACAGCACTCTCACATGTGTTTATAACCATAATATCCATATGAGTTTCTTTTTGGTTCGTCGCGTGGGGTGAGACTAAATTACGCTGGCCGTAAGTGGGCGTATCATAGAAGCCCCGGATGACAGATTAGCAAAGAACATTCGGTAAAATGTGGAAACCGGAATACTCGGAGAAAGCCTGCTCCAGTGCCAAAAATCTCACATGACCAAACCTGGGAATAAACCCTGGCAGGATGCCGGCGTGAACTACGGCACGGCCTTCAGAAAATTCATTCCATTTCTGATAACTGCGGCCTTCTCGCAAGTTGGACTGTTTCAACACTTTCTCTTCGCCACTGCATCCACTCTGGCCTCCTGTCCAGTGAGCACTGAAGGGTTTTCCTGGGGATTAAGCGGTCAGAGGGTGGAGCTGATTATATATAGTGTCGAGGTTGAAATTTCGTGGAGCTTTACCTATTGTCCTACTGTACTAATTTTTGGCGTGGTGCTCACAACTTCAGGTTCTACTTTCCCGTGTCTGCTGAACGGTACAATCAGCATATCAACACTGCAGCAGGTTGTAATTGGATTAAGGTTTACGTCGGTTTTCCTTGCCAATTTTTCCACTAATATTCCATAGGTAGTAACCCATATTTTTCGAACGCTTTGAGTGTCTATACATTTATTGGTCTTGGTGTCTATTTATTCCACACATAACCTCAGTGCTGTAAAGTTAATTACGTACACTGCTCCCACCCCCTTCCGTCAAATAAAAAAATATATTCTTTCATATGTAGTTACATGCTCACGGCACAGAAACATATAATTATTGTATTTTTGTGCATTATTCATCGTCCTGTTTTTAGATCCACCGTTTCGGAGACTGGATTCTATCTCCGTCTTCAGGTAAAAACACATTCAGTTGGGCCCAATTGACAGAGATATTCCCTATCTCCGGAGACAGAATCCAGTCTCCAAAAAGTTAAAAAAAAAACAGGACAATGGATGTCTAAAAACAAAATAATTGTGTTAATATACCATCCTCGCAAACTTCTACGGCCTATTTACACAGAAAATTGTTTAAAATTATACTTGCATGCTGTAATAGGATCTATAGTTCATGCATCGTGCCGATTTTTTGTACGATAAATCGGTTCCGAGAAACCAGGTAAGTGTTCGAGCTTCACGCAATGCACGAACAAGTAAATAAATTAATTCGGCAAGGATTACGGTGTACATTCCCAGCATCAAAGTATACCGAAATCCTGTGAGTAGCTGAAGATACAGGACAAGCTGGCAGACGTCTCTCTGCGTCCTCACTTTGTCACTTCACGCAAAGGACGCATGATAATATACAATCGGCTGAGAAACTTCATCGGAAAACAATGAATAATATTCGAATGTTCTGTCCTGCTGGGTCTAATAGGCCCAGAATTAAGAGGGCCTAATCTAGAGTCTGCCGTTCATACCCCTTTCGCACCAAAGTCATTATTAAAAATCTATTATCTTGTGAATGATGGTTTTCTGATTAAGGAGGAATGGGGATTATGTATCAACAATAATCGCATTTCTCTTCTTACCCTCTTTTCTCCTTTCATAAATTATATTTTCTCCGTCTCCTTCCTATTCGCCTTCATCCGCCCCTAGTTTCTTCTCTCTTTGTTCTTTGTCATCACTACTTTTCATTTCAATTGTTTATCCCAGCTTCCTCCATTTTCTTCTCCATTTTGTCCTTCTGCATCTGATTCTTCTTCTTCTTTCCTTTATCTTCCTTCTGCATCTTCTTTCTCTTCTTTTCCTTCCCTCATTCTCCTCCTTCTTCAATGTCTGACCCAGGGTGCGGCCGGACCGTAGTGTAGAACACAGTGTGTTCCTTGCCTATCAGAGCGTTCAAGTCTCCATGTATCAGGGCCGTAACACAGTGCATTTGTTACTGGATCCAGACAACTATAGCTATACCGCGAAGCATATAAAAACGGACCTCTGCAGTAAAACAATTCAAACGCCTTCCTCCACAGTTACAATAATCTCACACTATAATTTAATTCTTCTTACAATCTTCGAACAATTCCCTTGCTACTTTACTTTTTCTAACTTTTTTCTCATTCAAGACCGACTTATCCTCAAATAACGGTACGGGTAGAAACAAGTAAGATTGTGATCTTATTACAAAGAAGAGTTCTCATGTTTCGACTAATGTGTAACGAAAAGGTGATTAATTCCGTACAATATATTGACGTCACAGCGTTTGTAAGTGAATCACACTAACTTTTCTCACCAGTTAAATATGTGTGCAGCCTTTTAAACATTCAACACTATTATGGTAATATGCTCTGCTTCAGGAACAAGGTCCTAAATGGCATCAGAATGATTCACTAATTGTGTTCAGCAACAGCTAATTAATTAACATGAAACTGTCTCAGGAGCTCTTAACATGAGCCACATTTCGGAAGTTGGTTACAATCTCATTATACTGCCATAAACTTTTCTTTTAACACGGCATTATTATCTAAATATATGTACTTTAGACAGTTCAGTGTACCTAATTTATGTTGAAAATTGCATATTTAATGCATACACTGTTTAGACAGGTCACTACTTCAGCCTTCGGATAGTTGGCTGTCATTATGCTGACACATATGCACACCTACGTGTAACGGTTATGATTCTCTGAAGGTTTGCGATATAGGCTGTTTCGTTACAATGCAGTATGTTAAACGCCAAGTACCCCACGTACCTGTACATTTGATATACAACTTACGATCTTCCGAGAAATGACAATATTTCCCTCTGCCTTTCTAACAACAAACCACACGAAAACGTCTGGGAGGCATCGTGTACCGGTCCATTAACTTTACATCAGAGAACGGACAATTACTACAAATGTCATGGCTTGTCCTCACGAGTCACAGCGAATGCAAATACAAAAATAACAGGGCTAAAATACTTTAAAATTGTTCTGTTGTAAATCCATGACAAGTCTTCTTTGAAACGCTGGTAGTTATTATTCGGAAGCCAGTTTCCTACTTTTAGGGAACCTGAAAGCTTATTAACATATTCAATAAAGACCTCCAATTCTCTTCTCTGGAGCCATTTAAATCCAGCCCACAACTTCCTACCTTATATCTCCAAGATTAATTTTAATATTACCCTCTTATCTACGCTTAGAACTTCGAAGTGGCATCATCACTTGGAAGTTTTCCAACAAAAAATTTATTTTTTCATTTTATCCATGCGTGTTACAGTCAATGTATTTAAATTCAGAGTTCATAAGAGGCCACAGACAAGGATCGCATACGTGTGCTTTAATGGGAAAGAAACTAAATTTCTGTAATCATCTGAGTGCCCTGGCTGATCTCTCGTCCATATTACTTCCTGAGGCAGGTCCACAGACTAGTTCTGCTCTCTGCTCCAGCCAGGGCAAGTGTGCTTGGAGCTCTCCTCTTCCGTATGTGAGGTGTGACAATTAAATAACGAGACTTGATCAGTTTCCTCAGAAGCTGGCGATATTTGTATGTCGGTGCGTGACAGAGCACACGTCTGCATGATGCAGCAGCTTTGTGTCACTTTGTGATCACAGCAAGCGTTTCATCTGCCAAGCAAGGCCTTCCAACGAAGCCTACTTATTGCAAGGACTTTCAGTTCTACAAATCTTGTGTCCTATTCAGGAAACATGAACGCGCACTCAAATAACAACACATAATTTAGCCGACGTATTAGAGTGCTCAAATCCTAATGGAGACAGCATTTCTTATTTGTTGCTGTTGAAGATGTTACATAATTTTATTATTGTTATTATTATAATATGTTAATGAAATTATTATTATTGTTGTTGTTTGTTTGTTTACTTGTCTGCATCAGTGCGCTTTTCCTCGAGTGCTTGCCTGTAATTTATTTTTGACTTTATGTTGTGATTGTCCATAATGTAATTACTTGCATCTACACTGTGCTATGTCTGCAATTGGCCTTGCGGCTGTTGACTCGGCACATAAATAATAAAGAATTGAATTATTATTACCTTTATCATCTTTTGAGGAAGCACTTAATACCTAAATACAATGCATTAAATATATCGAATAAAACCTCATTTGAGGTTTTCAAGGCGGTGACTATGAAGAATGCCGTCTTCCGGGCTGTGACACCGTGTGGATCCTGTGTGAACTGACGTTTCGTAGGAACGTATCGTCTCCGTCTTCAGAGTAGAGAAATCCGCGAGCGAGGAACCAGCGTGAGCAGGTGGTTGTCTTCATAACCTCAGAATTTCACTTCGTCTTCATGGTTGTGTTTTAAAAAATATGTTTCATACGGAATCTGCAGGGACTTCTATGATGTATCCCCGTACCAAATTTAACATACCTAGATCCAAAACCTGAACACTCCACAGATGGCATTAGTGGTAGGCACAAAATAGTTTCACAGATTGTCCATTTACCCTACGTTTTGGGTTTCGTGGACTTCGTTTGTTGCATATTATTCCGAATGTCATGTCACCATACTTTCCAGGTATGGTCGAGGCGTTGGAGTATTTATATGTCGTCAGAAGGGGAGTGTTTTGAAGATGCTTACAGTCACTCAAGTCTAGTGGCGCGATGGCGTGTCCTTTATAGAACCCGACTTGTTATTTAATTATCAGACACAGCAGGCAGCAGTAGGATAATTATATACCTGGAAGACTTCCTTAACGTAAAAAGCCGTATATCCGAGAGGTAGCTTATGTCCACCCACACAACAGATAAATTCATGACCGCTTGTTGTTAACTGTTAAATTCTATTGCTGTGATATTTTTATGCTATTCATAAATGGAAGATTTTTTAAAAGGTACGGAGCCGTAAATGTTCAGGTATTAAATAATAAGCTGGCGTTGAGAATTATTATTATTATTTAAGGTAAAAGGAACTGTTAATATGAACGTGCTCAGACTGAGGAATTGAAAGAGATATAAGTAGTAGAATTATCGAGAAGTTTAGAAGAAGAAAATAATTTTAAATATTTCGCATACTGGAATCCTACCTGATAACATAAAATTCTGCTTGTTGCTTTGAGTAGAATTCTATCTACTGTGTCCAAGTCACTGAGAAACAAAATAATTTATAATATTTAACGTTACACATGCAACATTACAGAGAGAGAAGATACTGTGTAAGCAGACTATCTATATGCCTGATGCTTCTAACGACTTGTCACAGACTTACTTCTGGTTTCTTGGCCCGAGAAACTGGCATTTTGCAGTTAGTTTTAACCTGTTACTTGCGCACGATTAGCCTTCCCAGGTACAGAATTACAAATGAATGACTCTGACTCTAACGTACTGTATATGAAATAAGAACATAACAAAAAATAACAACATAATCATATCAAAACACAACAAAATTATGAACACGAATAACGTTTCTGTACTGTAACATCCTATTGCTCTGAATTTTAATTGATATTATGTTCTGTAGACAACATTCCAGTGACACTAATCGAGTGTGTGTGATTCTACTGTTCAGTCACTGTACAGTCAACACTAAGGCTGAGGCCACACGAGCGCACAAAATGCGTCCGTTGTAGAAATAAACAAGAGAGGCGAATGCTATGCTTTCTTCAGGCTCCATTGCAGACAAAAAAAAACAACTACGCACCGCATTCTGCAACTGTGTGGTGTCCTCAGCAACGTCAGTCATAAAGTACGTTCGTTTGCAACGGACGTACTTCGTGCGCTCGTGTGGCCCCAGCCTAAGACGTTTAGTTCGTAGCACAGCATCGCCAATTACATCTCTTCCGTTTCGTATGCGGGTACACGGTCAATTACACTGTCTTTTAATGTTATTACATTTTTTATAATTTAGAAAATTAAAAATTGGACAATATTTGGGTTTGAATTAAAAACAGATAGCTCTCTTTTTTTTTAAATTCCGATGCTGTAGTGTTTTCAAACTGTAATATTTCTGTATCCTGTTTATGCGTCGGGCGAAGTTTTTAGTTTGGTCCTCTGTTGTTGCTTAATGTTTCCTTCTGTTGCTGGCTGATGAGTGAATAAAAAGTGCATAATAATCTTCACATCTCTAGCTTCAATGGTTTACTACTTATCGTCATTAAACCAAAAACTAAGGGGCCTATAATTTTCATGCCGTCGCCATGTTATTTTACTATACAAAAAAGAGCATTAATAAAAGAAGCATAATTTTCATAGGTCAACTACCACACATAATTTCAGGAAGCTAGACTAAACCTAGGAATTATAAATAAAGTAAGATACTGGGATGAATTTCAATGGCAAAAGATTCATGCAAATTTTTGTGAACAACTGTCACCTACTTGAAAAGTTAAAAGGTGGGGCGGACAACAAGAAAATATGCAATAAAAACTGTGATAAAACATGCACATTCGTGGAACAAAGAGAGAAAAGAGATAGAAATTTATGCTACAAACCTAGCCAACAAAACTAAGTGCATGAGTACCAATGCATAGAAAAGATTTGGGAAAATTGTGAAGACATGTTGTGCCCACCGCTAGCGCCATTTTTTAAGTGAAACCAAACACTTGAGATTGAAACCTTATAGAAACCCACGACGAATCTGTCACGTCATACAGAGCTTCTCTGTGAGCTGGTAACCTCTTTGTTGATGAGGCGCATCCAGATCTCGTTAGGGAAATCAGCAGCCCGAGGGGTGCTCTCCGGCTCAAGGGTTATCCGCAAGGTTTCGTTGGCTCGGTCATGAACTCCAAGTGTAGGAGTTGTCTGAATAGAGAGCAAGAGCCTCAGGGCTCTGTGTATATCCCACATGTGAAGGGCGTTTCTGAAAAGTTCAAGCCTTTGGGGAACAGATATAACATTAGGACGAGCTTCACAACTAAACACGCTCTTAGGAGTTCGCTCATGAGAACCGGGCTGGAAAGAGATCCGCAACAGTGCATCTCCAGCATTCTCTCTGAATGTGGCAGAAGTTACACTCGCGAAACAGGCAGGCCTCTAGCCGTGCGGCTCCGTGAACACAGGCACAATCCCAAAGAGAGTCTTCTAGAAAAATCAATATTAGCCAAACATGCCTATGTAGAGGGCCATAGGGTATACTGGGATGAAGCTAGGATTTCGGAAACAGATCGTAAGAGCAGATATAGAAAATACAAGGAATCGGCCCAAATGGGATGCTTAAACAAACCGATCAGTTCACCCAGTTTGGAATTTTCTCACATCTTGACCCCCTTATCAGCAATGAGGTTACCAGCTCACAGAGAAGCTTTGTATGACGTGACAGATTCGTCATGGGTTTCTATAAGGTTTCAATCTCAAGTGTTCTGGTTTCACTTCAAAAATGGCGCTAGCGGTTGGCATTACATGTTTTCACAATTTTTCTAAATCTTTCCTATGCATCGGTGCTCATGCACTTAGTTTTGTTGGCTAGGTTTGTAGCATAAATTTCTACCCCCCCCTTCTATCCTTGTTCCACGAATGCACTTGTTTTATCGCAATTTTTATTGCATATTTTCTTGTTATCTCCGACCGAATTAGCCTGGTCTTAGGCGATTAAATAGCTGTGTCAGTCTGACAGGAGTTGTCCATTGATAGAGATTAGCTCTTTCTAAGGGACCCAACTGAGTAGGTGTCTTCGTCCCTGTCACCTGAGGACGGAAACAGATTCAGTTTCCGAAACATCGTGTTTTCTAGTTTCCAGAACACGATTATTAGATTAGATTATATTTCCAGATTATTTATAGATTAAGATTAGATTATTATTTATTATTATTCTAGATTAAGGTGAGACTATTATTTCTAGATTTAGTTTCTAGATTATGAGTGTTATACAACATCGTGGGAACCCTTCAGAATCGCCAAGGTTTAGGTTGGTATATGCTGGTACAAAACTGCATGTCGTCATGTCTCATAAGACAGTATCTCAAGAACCATCGCCGTGCGAACCACAAATCTTGAAAGTCATGATTTCATTTTACTGACTAAAATAATATCTTCAAAATGGTCCCTCCTCCTCCACTCTCTGCTATGTTTAAAACGTCTCTTTGGAAAACTACTGGTTCTTCATTAATATTTTACATGTATTTTTATTTCGTTAACGTGCACAAGGAGTTTTTTCTTCATAAACTTGTCGACAGTTGCAAAATAAATTACACGTCTGTATACGACAGTAAGGGCCGGTCACGGTAGTCGAGCGGTCTAAGGCGCGCACTGTCTTCGCTCGCTCGGAAGCCGGGATCGTGGGTTGGAATCCCACTCAGGTCATGGATGTTTAGTTTGTGTGTGTGCGTTTTTCTGTGTTTGTGTACAGGTGTGCCTTGCGACGAGCTGATCACCCGCCCAAGGAGTCCTACCGAATGTGTTAGATCTAGAAAAACCGAAGTGATCGGAGAAGTTCATGGAAGTATGCCTAGGGCCACTGGGGCTGCAGTGCCAAGAAAAATAAAATACGACAGTAAGGAATTCGTTTTTTAGAGTTGCATGTTTTCCTGCAGGTAATTCGGAATAATCAACAGAGTGAATACAGTAAGAATTTTCAGCATAAAACAAAAACGTGTGTCTAATTAAAAAAGGACAGGCTATAGTACAGTATTAGTAAAAATACCCTTCTATCACCTATGTTCTTCCTTCGTGTGTGTTCGGTCGTTTTTAGATAAAAGTACATGGTTTACTGTACCTCTACGTCATCGCTAGGCAAATTTACAGAGCCTAAGGTTTCATGTAAACAGAGATTTATCTGGAATTTACAAGCCTTGAGGCCATGTAGTACTATGGTGATAAATAACAGGAAGGATGAATGGTGCCATATGTTTCGTCCTTAGCTCTTCACGCGTAACAGTAATTCATTTTTTGTATTTTGTGTAATCTGTAAGGCAAATGATTCAAACGCCCTGTTATTATTTCAGTTTCAATTAATTACATTAAAACTGCACGTAAAAGATTAAGAAGAATTTATTAAATCCGACACATGAATTACTGGATTTCATTTTTCTCATTGCGGCCTACAGCCTTTTCTAAGAAAACTCCGGGCGAACAAGACTACATCTCGTAAAATATTATATATATTTCAACCGAACAGCCGCTCACAGTGACCGCGCGGTTTAAGGCATGAAGTGTCCTCGCTCGCTCGAACGCTGGGATCGTGGATTCGAATCTCACTAATGGCATAGATGTCTGTGTTGGTTTATTCTCTTTGTGTTGTCCTGTATGTAGGTAGCGACTTTGCGACGGGCTGATCCCCCATCCAAGAAGTCCTACCAAATGTGTATAGGATTAAGAGACTGAAAAAGTGGCCAGGGCCCAACATAGGTATGTAGAGTCATAGATAGAGTTTAACTTAATTTGTTATTATGGGGCCTATAATAAAAAATTCATTTGGCGAATTTAATTCTGGTACCTACTGGTCCAACATAACTCTTACTTGACCTGAAACTCAATTTGAACTTGGTAGGAGTATATGAACGTCTCACTACACAAACAAACGGAATATAACCATTGTGTGTAGTTTGCATTCATTGTGTGTAGTCTGTCCTTTGTTGTTTGTGTAGTTGTGTGTTGTGTTCTGTTTGAGTGTGGTGTGTTATTTGTGTGTTGTGTCCTATTGTAGTACCACTGCCACTCTGGAAACACCATTTGCAGTTAAAATAATAATAATAAACTCATAAACCGGTAGGCATGAGCTGGCATCTGCAAGATATTCACCACTGTTTAATAAGTTACTTACTGGGCAACAGATGTAGTGAACCTTTATTTATATACAAGTCTTGTCACACACTTAAGGTATTCAAAATTTTAAATTTGTAATTAATTTTATATACATATTCCGAGTGAATATTTTGCCAAAAAAAATTATTTGAATCATATTTGTATGGTATATATTTAAGGGAAAAAGTAATTAATAACTTTATGCTATGTTCAATTCAATTAGGCTCTCTTGGGAAATAAGTATATTTTAGCCATAATAAACGAACATGAAAGCCAGTCAGGTGTATCGTACAATCATAAAACGTGCACGTCTGCAACAAACTGGAGCTTCTAGTTTATTTTGTAGCTATATGGTCAATTAATGGCCGTAATTAAGTCCATGATTTAGTTTATCCGTCTTCTAGTGCATACATTTATTTATCCCCTCTTTTCACTCCGTATTACCTCCGTATCCTGGGTTCCGTATCTCGTGCAATGCAGTTCCTGAGACCTTTCATAGATTTCGAGTCAATATGAATCGCCTAACTAAACTGTATCGCTAAGATGTGAATTCTTAACTCCCGCATCGTCATGACTACGAAGGATTAGGCTGATTCTAATCCTTCTGTGGCTAGCCAGTCTTCTTGTATCTTCTTCGGACATCAAGAATCGCTTCGTGCTAGTGGTATATTCCAGTGCCAGTTACGGTATGTGTTCTCATGCTGTTGCTAGTTCTTCTGGCATTCAGGTGTACTGCTATGTCTACGTAGTGCCGGTGATGTAACTTTGTAATACCAAGTAAAAAATGTAGAAATATCATTTGGGTTATTTCTATTCCAGTGTCGTAAGCCTCACTGGCACATTTTAAAGTTGATTTTGCTGTGATTCTATATGTTCTTATTTTTGTTTCTGATAGATAACAATTCTTTTGCAGAATTCTACTTTTAAAATGTCATTTATTTCGTTGTAAGTTGTAATCTTATTGCCAAATCCTTTCTTTTATCCGGAATACACGTAAATGTCCTAGGCCTACTTACCATGAGATAATTTTTTGTTGTTTGACGACGTTTTTACTTTTTTCAATATTACTGCTGCATATTCCCGTAGATTTCTCTTCCATGACAGTTCGTAAGATCGTTCTCCCTCAAGGCTTAAGTGTTCATATATATGTATCTTATAATATACCTTATATAATAAGGTAAATTTATCCCTGTGCTTAATAACTAGGCTCTACGCTATGAAGCCTTTTTTTTCTGTGGCGCTACAGCCCCAATTTGGGCTCTCCGTTTCACTTCAGTTTACTAGATCTTACACATTCGGTAGGACTCCTTGGGTAAGTGATCAGCTCGTCGCAAGGCCTCTACCTGTATATAAACACAGAAAAACGCACACAAACATCCATGCCCTGAGTGGGATTCGAACCCACGATCCCGGCTTCCGAGCGAGCGAAGACAGTGCATGTCTTAGACCGATGAAGCCTTATAGATCACATTTTCTTGAACTCGGCACTAGCTGCAGGTGAGTGGTCAGCTTCACGCCCCGACCGCTTTACTCCCGGGGAAAGAGCCCTCGGTACCCATTTTATAGGAGGCTGGGTGGGCCGCAGAGTCGGTCTGAACGACGTCGAGAATAAAAAATTGTTGATCCTACCGGGACTGGAACTCTGACCCCTTGGTCGTCCAGCCCGTATCCAGTCGCTATACCAACTGCGCTATCCCGGCACCTTTCTTGCTAAACGAACAGTTCAAAAATATATCAGAGAGTAATTTAGTATCTTACAACAAATATCGTGTCGCATACAACTAGCTCTTTCCATGAAACTGCCGAAATCTATGTAAGAAGTAATCAAGGGCGGCGATAGGGACACCCTTAACCATCTGTCTTGTAGCCGGGATGTGAGGATGCCCACTTTAAATCTCAGCTGGGTTAAGGGATACCCTGACAGATTCAGCGTGGGTTTCTTTAGCCCATTCAGTGCATTCAAAAAGCCAAGTTCGCATCATCCTTCCCAACCCTTACCTATCTATCATTGACAATCACATATCCACCTGAAGAAAGCAGTCTTCTGGGATTTGGCACCGTGTGTAAGTCTGCTTTTACCGGTTCTCACGGTCTCTTCGCTTGCAGAATTCTTATATTTTCTTCTACCCTGAAGATGGAGGCGATACGTTCCTCCGAAATATCGGTTAACACCACTTATACACGGTGCCAAATCCAAGAAGACTGCTTTCTTCATAGTCACCGCCGTGAAAGCCTCAAATCTTACACATATCCACCTCATTCGAGCATATAAAACATCCGTAACTTGGGTTAAAATTTAAAGACGCTACATCTGTTGTCAATTGAAAAGTTATTAACGGCCAGGGAACAGAAGTTACGTTCAGGTCCTGGAGTTTCGTGAAAACGTGTGTCCATGACACGATTAAAATGTCTCACCTCATACGCAACATCTTGTCATAAATCTTCATATTGCTTTATGATATGAAGGTGAGTTGCGTGAGGTGTGTGAAGATACTAACCAGGACATAAATAGAAACTTATGTCATGTTTTACCATGCATACGAATTAACTTCATCACTTCGTGATGTACGTGGCACTTCTAATTACGGGTTCTGCTCTGTTACTTCATGACGGCTTCTGTAGAGCACAAGGGAGGAAAACAGCTAAGTGTAGGAGCGGAATAAGGGTCAGTGACAGTAGAGCTATAGACCTCTTGGTACGAACTAATCATTAATTATTACATTTATTGACGTAGGGACACAAAGGAATCTTATTATTACGTCATTACACTCAGCGCAGTGCCTCTACTGCTGTGCATAATTAGCCTTATGGTTTAATTAGTGCAGACGGCATATGGCAACCGATGTTGGTCGCTATTATTGCCACAGCTGAGACGGTTAAGATTTTGCTTCTCACCGCTGAGGTCCGGGTTCAATCCCGGTTTCTTCGTCTGATATTCGTGCATTGGGCAGTTTCATCTCTGATTTGTTCGCTTTCCGTTTCTACATATTCTGCTAGGCAATGGGTCGGTAAACACATTCCCTCAACAGACAGACAAACGACGATAAGGCATCCATTGAGAGTAAAAGGCCAGTAAACACGCCTCCTTAATAATACAGGGGTGTTTTCCGTGAGGTTCGTGTCGAGGGGTTATAAATGGATAAAGAAGGTCGCTTGAGAAGGACAGAACAGGAGCAGTATAGAAAAGTAGCAGTAGTCGAGTCGAGTCGAGTTTCGGAACACCAGGCTGTCAGGATAGGAGCTTGGGAGCAGAGGACTTGAGTCGAGTCTTCGTAATTGACAGCTGCAGAGTAATGGCAAGAAGGGAATTAGGCGGCGCAAAGAAGAATCGATGTGTTATTTGAAGTTACAGTGAGACTGTGATAAATCCGTTGCAAGGATACGACTAGTGAAGACAGAGAACCCTAATGTTTGTGCAACGGTAAACTGGAAAGCGTGTACAACAGCGATAGCGCTGTATTTCCTGTAGTCCTGAACTGAGTGAATGTATAAGGGGCAATAAATCCAATCATCCAATCCAAAAACCGGGTCTATAAGTCACCCCTACTATTGTTCCGTATTCCACGGTTCCTAAAGTTGTGCAATAGCCCTGACATGGCAGCAATCTTTAAGTTGGTGGCTTCATCGCTTGTAAAGCATGTAAGTCTAAGTAAATATGGCCACACTCGACTTCTCTCGGCAAACTGAGCCGCACACCACTAGTGACGAGTGCGTGTTCGTCTCTCAGCCAATGACTCCGTGCGACCTCCGTCTGCTAACTGGACAGCCATCGCTCTAACACAGCAAAAGTGTATGTTCAGCAAAGGTTGCGTGTTCATGAAACACTCTCCGTACGATTAGTACACCTTGTGTCTAATTAGTGACGTTACTTCGAGATGAAGTAGAGTGTATCGCAGTCTGCGCACGTTAATTAAAACGCGTGTAAGGTCATGTTTTATTGTACTGTATACAGGAAGCAGGAGCACGAAACTTCACGCAATATTTATGAAATGTCTTCTTATTCTTCTGCAGAGTCAAGGACTGGGTCACGACCCGGTCCGAGAGTAAAGAAACCAGATAAATTCCTTTACGCTTTCGACTGCCATGTTTTCACCTGAACATGTTACCAGCTCCTTGCAACGTAAGGCCGCTACTAAGGTAAAGTTGTTCCCGTGCTTAACTATTTAAACACTACGCCATGAAGACGTATGGGGGAGTGAATCTATAGATCTACGTTTTTTTTTTAACCTCTGCACTAGTTGGAAGTGAGTGGTCAATTTCACGCCCCTGCCGCTTTACCCCCGGGAAAAGAGCCCCTGGTATTCGACAGAAGGTTGGATGGGCCCCAGGGCCGGTCTAGGCGAAGTGGAGAAATAAAGATTCTTGCCCCACTGGAACTTGAACTTCCAGCCCGTAGCCAGTCGCTATACCGACTGCGCTAAGACCGCTAGTGGGGCTGCTATCTCCAGTTGTATGACCCAACTGCCCGGTGTATTATTACCGAGTTAAGAGGGCTGCATACTTCTCCCACTCCACCCCTTGAGCTCCAAACACGAAGTACCGAAGCTGCTATTACCCGTAACCCTGGATCGGAGACCTTACCAGGTACCACCTCCTGGAGTCAGCATGACCTGGAGCTTGCCTAGGCAGGGATGCTACCCCCTAAAACAGCCGTGTCAAACATGCGACCCCCATAGCCACAAAGTGCGGCCCCTCAACTTTTAGAGCTAATTGATATTAAAATCAATATTAAAAT
The DNA here is from genome assembly GCF_002891405.2 of Cryptotermes secundus. Classification (NCBI taxonomy): domain Eukaryota; kingdom Metazoa; phylum Arthropoda; class Insecta; order Blattodea; family Kalotermitidae; genus Cryptotermes; species Cryptotermes secundus. The sequence continues at coordinate 577,955 of NW_019734352.1, forward strand.
TTTAGTAGAAATATTTTTTGTAAAGACAATTTTCCAACAGACCAGAAGACAAGAAGTCTCACGCAGACATAAATTAGCAGGCTGCAGGAAATTCAATGTTTTGCTATTTCTAACATAATTTCTTGTGTAATCTCTNAAATGTTATCCCCATAGAGAGCCCACACTAGATACCCTACGTGAAATATCTCAAAACATATTGTCACATGTTGGGTACGTCACGCGACAAATAGCTTCACGTAGCCTTCGGATTCCAAACACGTGACATTGCTCCCTTCTAAAGGTTGTTCGTCCCCGAACAGCCTTGCTGTCGCATAATGCGTTCCCTGTACAAGGTGTACGAAGGTAACAAATAATGGAGATCTCTGATCATGATGGCGGTGAAGACTATGCAGTGTAGGTCGGAAGAAATGTACAAATGTCTTGCTGCAGTCATTTTCAGTGAGAAGAGCACTCCTTTGCTCTGAAGATGGATGTAGCATGTTCCTCTAAAACGTCCATAACATCTATCGAACTACATGGTATCACATTCCGTATTGTTATAATCAGAGCGGAGTTGTCCGAATGTTACATCCCTCCGAAATTAAATCCCGATGAGGTCACTGGATTTTTCAATTCACCTAACCCTTCCAGCCGCACTATGGCCCTTGGATTGATTCAGCCTCTAAGAGAAATGAGTAACAGGAAAGGCAGCATAACATACAGTGGGTCTATATTAAGTCACCAGGATGTAATATCTATTCCACAAATACTGTCTGATTAGAAAATGGGACGACATGTATCTTCCTGCCACGGAAGCCACATTAGACGGAACTCTATCCGCAAGTTTTTGAACTAATTCTAATCCTAATATATTTACTTTAAAGTATGAAACACTAGCTTTAAATATAAATGTTTACTTACGCGGTAGCGTACGTAGTTGAGGCACAATGCTACAAGCCGGAAGGTCGCGGGTTCAAGTCCCGATGAGGTCATTGGATTTTTTTCAATTGAGCTAATGCTTCCAGCTGCACTAGGCCCTGGGGTCGACTCAGCCTCTAACAGAAATGAGTACCAGGAATTAATTAAATAATTTTCCTGGGGAGTAGAAAGCGGCCGGCGAGTAAGGCTGACAACTTTACCGCCATCTTTGAGCCGGCTGTCTAGAAAATGTGGGAGCCTCAACGTCTCACAACCCTATGGGCCTTCACGGCCTGTTACAGGGATAGCTTTATTTACTTTTATGCATTTTACAATTGTGCACTTTGTACACTTTCTGAGAATAAATAACAAATTAATGAACAGTCTACAACGTGGGAACATTGCCATGACTTGTGAAACACGCACGGCTATTAATACTTCATGTGGCCAATAAGCCGCCACTTATAAATGTATCCATACTGAGAAATTTCTTGTACAACGCGCCGCACGATTTAGCACAAACATTCACGGCATAGACATCCAACTTGTTAGCCTCTAAACTACCTTCCTTATTTTAGCACAAGTCACTAATCACATTCTGAGCCAACATTTAATTACGTCAGAGGCAAGGACTGCGTGGACGGTCATTATATACATGGGACTACTGCAACAAGAATCCGAGTGCACGTGTTACCATGTGTTCTTCATGGGTCTGCATATCTAATTGGTATTCAGGTTCCTTTGCTTTAGAAACAGGCCTGCTGTTTCAGAGCTACACTACATAACACAAAGATGCGTACAAGTTTATTTTTAAGAATACCGTCTTCTGGGATGTGGCGCCATGTAGATATTGTGTAAACCGACGTTTCGGAGGAACGTATCGCCTCTATTTTCAGGGTAGAAAGATCCGCAAGCAAGGAACCAGCGTGAGCAGGCGGCTATCTGCAGCCTTGCTCGCGGATCTTTCTACCCTGAAGATGGAGGCGATACGTTACTCCGAAACGTCGGTTTACACAATATCTACACGGTGCCACATCCCAGAATACGACATTCTTTATAGTCACCGCCGTGAAAACCTCGACTCTTACTTGTTTATTTTTCTCTGTACTTCGCTGAAAGAGCAGGACATCTAAAGGTGTTACAGACAGAAAATTATAAATCCGATCCAAAAGTCTGTGACGATGGTACGTTAGTACAAATATTATGTTTGTGGACATTATCCATCTGTCTGTCTTTATCTAAAAGCACCGTCCTGTCTATTTTTCAAAACTAAGTACGTTTCACAAAAACAAAACAACTCCGTCCAGTGTGACTACTGAAGTTTTTACTACTTGAAAACTTAACGCCCTTACATGTTTCGGTCTCTATAGACCATCATCAGAGGGAACATCGATACTTTTGGAAACTACTATCACAATGGGTGTTTTGAGTGTTAAAATACATATACATACAATGTTTGTAATGCACAATATATACAAAATCCAACTTTTCCACAACTACAGCAGCTTTCTTGGTTTATTTAAGTTTTTTAAAACTTTGTTATTTAAGTTAAAATTTATAAACCAAGTAGGTTCGTGTCCCTTCTCCTACCGTCTTTTCTTGATGGGCGCTGAACTTGTGCCGCCTGTCTATCTTGAGAAGGATAATCTTAGTATCGTCCTGTGTTTGTTCGTGGTGTGCTGTGTTGTTTTTATTGTTCTGTATGCAGTTGTTTTGTTTTTATAATTTGCTAGTGTGACGGACCAGAATGAAACAAATCAAAACTAAGTACGTTTTACCTGGAGGAGATGAATCCAGTCTCCGAAACGTTGTTTTGAAAAATAAACAGGATTTTCTTTTAGATAAATACATAACGATGCATATAATATTTGTTATAATAATAACAACATAATATTTATTATAAATCCGAATTGAACCAATATTCAAATCCTACTTCGAAATGTCTTGAGCATTAACCTCCTTTTCTCGGGAATCTGATAAAGTTACGCTTATTCTTCTCGGAAAACCTTTGTATCATTAGACTGTTAAGTTTCAAAGTAACATTTTCCGACAACTTTTAGGATATACCTCTCTAATATCACATGTCTTTAAATTACGTAGGTTGACTAAGTTCGAACGTGAAACATGAGGACGGACAGAGAGACCTACCGATTATGCGTCCATTCCATAATCACCACTCGAGTTATGCGAGTATCAGTGCTAACATAGAGAATTTTGTATTGTATAAAATCGCATTGTAAATTTCGACAATTACCAATGTTGTGTGAATTACGTCATTATCAGAAAATTAAGTTAAGTAACTGAATAAATAATTTCAAGCAGTAGGATCCTTCCTGAGAAGCTTATAATCTCTGAAATGGCCAGAAAATTCTCCGAAGGTTCACTGTTATGTCCACAAGAGTCCGCCACTTACCTCTGACCTAAGCCAAATGAATCCAGCTACCTTAAGATCAATTTCAATATTATTCTTTCACCTACGCCTAGGTTTCCTAGCATATCTCGTCCCTTCAAAATTCTCAAATAATATGAGTTGTCATCTCTCCCATATCCCTCCACTGTCACAGTCCTTGATCCAGTCATCCTAATCAAGTTTTGTGAAGAGTACCAACTATGAAGCTACTTATTAAAGAAATTTCTCCAACTTCCCCTTCTACGAGTACTTTCCAACTACTTAATTATTATTCATAATCGATTTTTAGATTAAATGATATTTTGTACGGTGCATGGATCCACAGAAGCATATACGGGGCCATATGTAAATTTGTTCTCTACGACTAAAATAAATGTCATAATTTTTGTCGTGTATATTTATATTGCTGATGGGTAATCTGGCTACATAAATACGAGTATATTGTGAAAGCCTTAGATGATAAAATATGGATCGTGGGCTCCAATCCACTGAGGGCATGCATGTTTGGTGTGTATATGTGTTTATTCTGTGTTTGTATTGTTCTGTGTGTGGGTGTAGGCTGATCACTTGCCCAAGAAGTCCTACCTTATGTGTAAAATGATTACGGAACTGAATAAGAGGCAAGGGCCCTGAATGGGCTGGAACCGCCATTGAAAAAAAGAAGTCCGTCGAAAATTCAATTGAAAATCTCATGTTATACAGAGGACATGTAAAATATTTTATTGCTTACAGACTCGTTAGAGTTCAACTATAACATGATCTTTTAAAAAAATACGATAGTGAAACCATAATAACGTGCTTACACATAACCTCAGTATTTGGACAGACCGGCCTCCCGGTCACACACACACACACATATATATATATAAGAGTGTATGTTATTTTAGAAATATTTTAACAGTTACAAACGTAATTTATTATATAATATAAAGCTAGGTAGGATGTGGAAGTGATACATTTCACATTATTATCTTGTCATATTTCTAGAGGGACTGAGTTAAACCATGAAGGTATCTCAGGATTTCCCAACATCAGGTCGCGAAGATTCAGCGCATGAGCAGAATTAGTGTTTCGATTGAACAATTTCTTTCGTCATTTGTTCCTTTCCTACTTGATCGCCTTCTCTATTTTGTCACGAATTCCTTTCGCATCATTTCTATTTATTCGACACACTGTTATTCCTTTCAGCTTTTCTTTACATTAAAACAGATCCGATAAATGTCGTTCAGAACATGACACTACAAGAGAATAACAATGACAGTTACAATTCATTCTATGTTCTACCTTATTCGAAAGTCCCCCCGCCGCCACGTGTGTCTTGTGAAGGCAAGCAATTCCATGCATAGTGCATACACGCGTCAAACTTCCTTCCATATAGACATACAAGCTCCTGGTCTCTCGTCTTCGTGGCTGATGTGAAATAGGTTCTTAAGTAACGTTTACGTACTTTTACATTAAAGTTTCAGGATAAATAAAATCAGCTTAGACATCTTTCAGTACTGCTGTTCTCTGCACAGAATGCGGGAAATTTTGTCTCTCCGTCTGGCAACCTGTTCAATCTCCGAGACTTCCACGTATTTTAGTACTAAAGGTTTACGCTGAAAATTGAGGAGCACGTTTAATTGTGATTTCTTGGTCTAATATAGCCCCAAATTTACACGTACATTTACACACTGAACATTATCAGATTTCTTAAAACTGGTTCAGTGTACTAAACAATCTGCGCTTAATACATTACATACACATATGTAAGGCCTGTCCCATTAAAGCTTACAACTTTCACTGAAACATTTTTGTGTGTTGAATATGCTACAAATGCGAGGAAAGCAGATCTGTGCACTGTGATGCCTGTAGTGTGAATCTCTTCGCCACAGTAAATTAGTAACCTTTTATCGGTAATACATGAACAACGCGGTCAATAAGATAAAGACAGCAGCAATGCAAACATTTCTAAACACACGTACTGCACAGTGTCTCGTAGGTGGCCTGAGATGTTTCCTTAACTAATATTTACATGAATAATAATGCCTCTCAGAAACATTAAAATTAGATTAGCTTTCTCCTCTATTTTGTTATGAGATTTAACGCTTCAATCACGTGATGTCTTCGCAACACTGAACATCTTTAGCATTTTCAGCGCTATAATATACCCATCACAATAAATATAATCTTTATAACACGGCGTAAAAACGAATATAAGAAACACGACCGGAGGTAACTGACGGTTACCAACACGGCATTCAGTCATACCACCCAACGACAAGAGGGCGACGCTTTTCAAGTCCCGCGTTCTTTCAAGGCTTAGAGCTACGTAAAACAAAATGTAAGATGCAATCGTTTTCATCCTTTATATGACTGACAGAAATGAAAATTCATAACATCACTAACGGTTAATAAGAGGAGTAATAGGAAAATAACATCAACAGAAATATTCCCACATATCTCTGTGTAACATTTTAAAGAGTTACAATCAAATTGAACATGAAAACTGATGTACATAAATCTATCTGCTGGGTGCATCTTATATTGTAAATTGAGCACTAATCGTTCTGCGTCTTCTGATAAACTCCCGAATTCATTTACAGTATATGAAGAGCCAGTAAACACTGAAAAAACGTTACTGAATTCAATTAATTTATTAAAGTGTTTGACAACAGCTGCAAGACCAGTTACAGGGAAGCTCCAGTGGAGGTGGGGGGGGGGGAGAACAAAAGTTGCGAAAGAAAATGCAGAAAGGTCATAATACTGAAAGCTGAATAATTATGACTGCATGTCTAAACTAAAGCAACCTGTAATTATTTTTAGACGTCTTATCAATATATTTAATAACAACAGAAAACAAAATGAACTCTGTGTTACAAATATCAATATGTCTGCACTGAGCAATTGTTGAAAATTCCCTGATAGAGCTGGCGGGTACCCACAAAATAAGAGGGTCAGTGATGGATAAACAACTTATTTAAATAAAGCTTCAAGAAATTGACGCCTGGACAAGATTCAGTCTAGCTAATATGTCACCATTCATTCATCTGTAATCTGTCAAGACGACAGATCCACAGTCTCTTCCAAAACAGTTCCTCCACTTAATGCGATCTCAAGCTTTCTCCTTCAAATGAAAATATCCTCTTCTGTCCCCAAGGTCATCCAGCATCTTCTGGTGACTTCTATCCGCCCCTCTATCTTTCCTTCAATAACTTCTTTTAGAAGGCAGTTACCGCTTAAGATATGACCAATTAAAATTAGCCTTCCGTTTTCTTATTTCGTGTCACCATATCTATTGTAAAATGCCTGAATAAAAGATCTACTATATCACAAGGTTGCAAATAATATTTGAATGTTTCCAAATTTCGATGAATCAGTCGAAGTAACAGATCTCCAGCCGACAGAAATACACTAAGATTTACACCGAAAGAGAACATTGCGCAGAATAGTAAGGTCATCAAGACTCGAGAAGCAGAAAGGGATGTATGGAGTTAAATTTAAAATAACGCGATTGTGAAAGTAAAGCTGAGAGTCTAGCAGGATTCCAAGCTCTTTAACACACTCAGGAGCTGTCTCCTATTTTGCTGCAGTGTTTGTAATTATAATTAATATTGTTGATTTAAGAGTAAAGAATATGACTGCAGTTTTACTAATATTTAGTTTCATACTGTTATTCAAACACCGTTTCTGCACAGTCAATATTACACTGGCAAAGCTTACAGTCATCAATATTATTGACAAATCCTAAGATTATCCGCAAACAAGAGATAATTGGAACTGTATATTTTCTTTTCCTTGGCACTACAGCCCCAGTGGGCCTAGGCCTACCTCCATGAACTTCTCCGTTCACTTCGGTTTTTCTAGACCTTACACATACGGTAGGACTCCTTGGGCGGGTGATCAGCTCGTCGTAAGGCCTCTACCTGTAGAAAAACACAGAAAAACGCACACAAACATCCATGCCCTGAGTGGGATTCGAACCCACGATCCCGGCTTCCGAGCGAGCGAAGACAGTGCATGCCTTAGACCGCTCGGCTACCGTGACCGGC
>NW_019734352.1:586033-594651 GCF_002891405.2 Cryptotermes secundus
CTCGGAGAAAACCTGCCCCAACGCCATTTTGTCCACCACAAATCCCACTTGACCAGACCCGGGATCGAACCCGGGCCGCCGCGGTGGGAAGCCAGCGACTAACCGCTTGAGCTATGACGCAGCCTGATTCACTAGTTACACTGAGATTAAAAATAAAAGTTAGCAGCATAACAAAGACAGAAAAGCGTGCTTCAATTACAAAAGATGAAATTTCCTCAGGGCCCACGCGCTTTGAAGGCCGCAGTCACTTCATAGCCTCAGTAACTTGGACAGTAGTGACAGCAGCGCGGAAGCATCCGACTGAGAGGGACAAATGCTCGGGGAAGTTACGTATAATAAAAGTTGGTTTCAAGTGGTTGCAAGAAGCACCTGCAGCGTTTCTGGAATCGATAACAATATGAAGATAAACACTCGATTGAATAAAAATTATTTTATTTCCTTTACAAATCGGAAACTTATTCACACGAATGACTGGGTTGAGTTCGAAGCCCGTCCTCAACCGACTTCAACCAATGCAGTATTTGTGGTTCTCACAGCGCTGGTTAAGAAACGTTCCACCTTCTGGGATTCCGTGTAGTACTTTGAAAGTAGTCGATCACAGTAACCGTGCGGTCTAAGGTATGAACTGTCTTCGCTCGCTAGAACGCTGTGATCGTGGGTTCGAATCCCACTCAAGGTATGGATGTCTCTGTTTGTGTTGGTCTGTGTGTAGGTAGCGGCCTTGCGACGGGCTGATCCCCCGTCCAAGGAGTGTGTATAGGATTAAAAAACTGAAAAAGCCGCCAAAGTCCAACAAAAAGACTAGAGAACCATAGCTAGATAGACAGTCCTTTCAAAGTGAATTGACGTTTCGGAGGAACATGTCGCCTCCACATTCGACGTCGAAGAATATCCCTGCTTCATGCTGGTTTGTTTTGCGTATTATTCTTCCCTGAATATTGAGGCGACATGTTCCTCCGAAACGTCGACTGATCTTCAACACACTACACGGCATTATATCCCAGAAGACAGAAAAGTACTTTAACCAGCGGCGCCTATGAAGCTCAACAGTAATTTTCATAAGTTTGGGGAAGTGTGAAAAAGCGCCTTAATGCGCGTCGGTCTTAGTTTTCTTATAGCGACGAAACGAGTCTTTCCATTAGAGTAATTTACAGTGTGCTGAAAAACCGGCCATGAAACTTAAATTTATTAGTATAAGTGAAAGGAACAGCTTGATTTAAAACGCTAGTAGCCACCGAGTCGGTTGGTTAACTGCAGTGACAGCAGAACGCGCATCACAAAAATAAAAAAAAAAAAAAAAAAAAAAAAAAAAAAANAAAAAAGACCAGTCACTGGACGATAATATTCGGAAAAACTCAGCATAATCGCCGTATGCGTCACTGCGAAATAAAACAGAAACGAGCGGAGATGCAACAAACACTAAGCTAAGTTCAATCATCAAAAAACGATGATAATTATCAGGATTACCAAATCAATGACAACTTCACAAACACAATTTCAGGAAATTTTGCCATTAAAAGACCCAGAAGTGTATCGTCTACAATAGTTTTGTTATACTGCATGCGGTAGAATAGTTGGTTGAGGCAGTATGCTACAATCCTGAAGGTCGCAGGTTCGAGTCCTGATGAGGAGGATTTTTTCAATTGACATAATCCTTCCAGCCGCGCTGTGATCCTGGGGTCGACTCAGCCTCTAACAGGGTACCAGGGATCTTCCTGGGGGTAAAGGGCGGCCGGCGCGTAAGATTGACAACCTCAGCGCCATCTGTGAGACCAGTGTAAAATAATGAGACTTTGCTTGGGGAGGGCCATCAACACAATCATGATCAGGAGTATTAAAATCCCTTCCAATAACAAACATGAAAACTATCGGAGTTTTAAATTTCCTCCAAAGAATTAATATTCAGAAGTTTTGGTATGGCCATTAAAAGGGGAAGAGTGACTACAAATAAATAGACTGAAATCGTCTGGAATAGGAATTTCAATCCAAATGCATTCGTCCGTATGTCGTTTGAAAACGATAAGAGGCCGACAAACGGCGATAAGTTGAATTAGAACAGCCCCTATCAACATGATAAACCGAGTACACATCGGGGAAAAAAGGCTATGATTATAGAAGAAATAATTCAGCCACGTCTCAGTAATGTAAATAATTTCGTAATTCTGAGCTAAACTCTCATAAAAAATGGAGCATTTTGTGGTAAAATGCCTAACAATTTTATGAAAAAACTATCGGTGTTAACAAAAGTGCTTTTAGAGGCATGACGGGACGATCTCAATTTGCAGCACAAGCGAAGACCGACATAACGAATTAGGAATTTAAGACGCTTCCTTGACGCGCCTCGTAGGCACCAGCATGACTAACAGTATTACGGCTCACGGGCCTACAAGAAGCAGCAGAGCAAGTTCAGCAGGAGTGCCGGAAGATTGCACCGGATCAACAGTGAGTTTCTAGGAGCGACAACCAGAAGGCCAAACACCAATGCTGCTACTGAGAATAAACTCGTTTTCCAAAACCGAAATTTGCCTTAAATTCTGTTTCAAACGAAAACATAAAAATGTAATAGATGCTAAGAGCATTAAACAACCGAATAATACTCATTTATAATCACTTTACGGCCGGTCACGGTAGCCGAGCGGTCTAAGGCATGTACTGTCTTCGCTCGCTTGGAAACCGGGATCGTCGGTTCGAATCCCACTCAGGGCATGGATGTTTAGTTTGCGTGTGTGCGTTTTTCTGTGTTTGTGTACAGGTAGAGACCTTGCGACGAGCTGACCACCCGCCCAAAGAGTCCTACCAACGTGTAAGATCTAGAAAAACCAAAGTGAAGGGAGAAGTTCACTTCTAGGCCTAGGCCCACTGGGGCTGTAGTGCCAAGGAAAAAAAATCACTTTACTTTCGTGTTCTTCCTCATTATCATGCATCTCGCGTCAAATTCATTGTGCTTATTACATTTTTACACTTACTTAAAGTCTATGTTTTGTTTTACCTTCCATGTGTCCTGTCAAATCATCTTGTAAAATTGTTTTTGCAAGGTTGGGGAAAATTATAACCACTGTACGCTGCAAAAGAACTGTAAACGTTTCCTGGCCCGTTTCGTGTGTAGCCGTTAAAATGAAACTACAACAACACGAGGGAAGATATGATTGGACTAATAATTATACCCAGAATGCTTTTATAATCGAAAGAAATTTCATTTACCTGCAGGAAACATTAATTCTCACATCTGTATGATACAGGTTTGGATTACAATTTGTACTTCAGAACCTGTTCCAAGACTGCAAAATATGACACATAACCAGAATGCCCTAAGTAGCTCTTATATTTTAATAAATCTTCATACACACTTAACGGACGTCACAGCGGAATGGACAGTCCTCCTGCTGCTTGACATTCAGAAGGTCTCTGTTTGAAATCTCTGCCGGGATATCTACTGTCCTCATGAGATTGTTCGTGGTCTTCCTCAGACTCTTCAGGCAGATGCCTGGATAATATTTTAAATTAGGTCACGATTGTTCCATTCAACATATTATTAATCGTCCCATCAGTTGAAGCTACACTACAGCCCGAGACACTCAACCTGATATTAAATAAACTACAGGAAATCATCAAATAAACGTCGAGTGTGGGAGAGCTTTATGCAAATTTGAAATTGTGCGATATAAAAATATTAATAAATTCTCACTTCATGCGCAAAGTTTAAAATAATGTGAATCCCAAATCCTAAATATCTCCCCGGTTTTATTTTTTCCACTGGGTGAGACTGAGTCCTTTAGGTACTACGACCACTTCTGCCCTATTGTACCAGTCCCAGATGACATGATGATTGTGGAGCAATCGGTGGAATGCGAATTGGCAGGGGAAACCGAAGTACTCGTAGAAAACCTATCACAGTGAAAGTTTTTTCACCATAAATCCCACATGACCTGACCCGGGACCTCCACGACCTGTTTACCTTTTTACCTTTATATTTTCTTAATAAACGGAACTGATTGCCTTCAGAGTCGTTCCTCTTCGCATGCACGCGCAAAGTATGTATCTACACGTACACGGTAAAATTACTTGTTGCGTGTCTTTAACAGAAGCCATACCAATTATTATCAGTACGCATGTCACTGCTTTAAAACGAAGAAGCACCTGTTTCACGCAACGTGATTACATCGGTTCAGAAATAACTGTAATCTTTCAGTGTCGTGCCTGAAACATTCAGCTGCTCAGGATAGCTGCAGGACGTAGAGTTGTGAGCTTTTTGGTGCAAACGAATGGCCAAATTCCGTGCAAAGTAAGCTAGAGAATTTTCTGATCAGTTGAGCGAATACCAGTTTATAAGAAAGGACTGTTTTCTACAGAGTTTGTGATTTACATCAAATATTAATCTAGTCGATTCTATCAATCTTCTACGTCTTTCCATATCTACGATACACTTTTTTTTCATTAGCGCTACAGCCCCAATTTGGGCCTAGGCCTACCTCCATGAAACTCGCCGTTTCACTTCGGTTTTACTACATCTTACACATATGGTAGGACTCCTTGGGCGGGGTGATCAGCTCGTCGCAAGGCCTCTACCTGCACAGAAACACAGAAAAACGCACACAAACATCCATGCCCTGAGTGGGACTCGAACCCACAATCCCGGCTTCCGTGCAAGCGAAGACAGTGCATGCCTTAGACCACTCGGCTACCGTGACCGGCACGAGCTACTTATACAGCATTGTATAAGAGATCATTAAGAAAACAAAACACGTCAATTTCACGTTGCGTGGTATATGACAAGAGACTGAACTGTTGCACATTCTTTGCTTCATAGCTGAGTGCAGGTGCATGTCTACTTCTTGTTTAGGAATTATTCTTACATGTTACTGGTAGAGAAAACCGCACGCACCGCAGAAAAACATCTTCCTTATACGTTCCAAGAAAGGGAATCATATTATTCTGCATGCCAGTTGCTGGAGGCCGCAGGTTCCTACATTCTTCACATTCCCATAAATTCATATTCCGCTGCGATAAAACTAAACCGAGAGTTTCTTTACGTTCCCAAAATATAATTAAAAGATATGATTCCTTACTATATATTTACACTATATTTCCCAAAGTATTACACATACAAATATGATTGATACATGAAAGGAACCGCAAACTCACCAAGTTTGCATCGTGATACACCAGTTGGCAGCACGAGTGCAGTGCCTCACAAAATGGCGACGAAGCTGGAAAAGAGTTTCTGTGTGTTGGAATATGCGAGATGTTCGTTTGTTATTGCAGTTCAGCGTGCATTCAGAGCAGAGCACAGAGAAGAACCACCATGTAAACAGAGCATTTTGCAGTGGTATCGGCAGTTTAAGGATATTGGTTGTCTGTGTAAACGGAAAAGCACGGGGCGACCAATATAGTGTTTTGAAATGGAATGAATCATTTGTAGTAACCCTGTATTTATGGCCGCGCCATAGCTCAAGCGGTTAGTCTCTGGCTTCCCACCGCGGCGGCCCGGGTTCGATCCCGGGTCTGGTCAAATGGGATTTGTGGTGGACAAAGTGGCGCTGGGGCAGGTTTTCTCCGAGTACTTCGGTTTCCCCTGCCAATCTTCATTCCACCAATTACTCCACAATCACCCTCACCTATCATCTGGGGCTGGTACAATAGGCCAGAAGTGGCCGCAGTACAAGGGACTTAGTCCCACGCCACTAGCAATAAAAAAAACTGTATTTTATGAGGTGTACATTCTGCAGCATAGTAAGGCGAACAAACTTTGGTACGATGAACAGTTATTGTATATATTTAACTGGTTAGAATTTTGCTTCCGCTTGAAGCCGGATTTCATTTGACGTCAAGTAATTTCTCTTACTTAGTCAGATAAGATGTACGAGTAAATGCTACTGATATGTACTATTTTATGCAATGCTCAATTTTTGTCAACACTGTGTACGATGAAGTGTATAATTTCGATTTTGAAGTATATTTAGTAAGCTGGTGGCTACACTGGAGCGATACGATGCTAATTTCAGTTCCCTGAAGAATGTTTAATATAGATCACATGTAAATAATTGGAACTCGAAAGTCTCCAATCCAAACGGGACATAATACTACTTGCTCACCGCAAGCTAAGATTTATTAAGCTCTAAGCAACTAGCAACTTGAAGAATGCAGCCTTCTGGGATATGGCGCCATGTAGATCTTGCGCTACATCCCAGAAGACGGCATTCTTTATAGTCACTGCTGTGGAAACCTTAAATCTTACAACTAGCAACATATTACACAGTATTTCTTAAAACAGTTCATAATTACTGAAACGTTCAAGAAATTCCGTGCGTTTATAGAACCGGAAGTTCATTACAATGTTCACAACAAGAAAAGGGTCTACCCTATCCTGAGCCTCTCGATTTCAATCCCCACTTTCAAACATTACTTGTTTAACATCTGTTTATGTATTATTTTTTCATGTAAATTTATATCTCACGCTTGGACACTTCCTTTGAAGTTGACCGAGTAGAAGTCTGCAGGCGTTTCTCATCAAGCCATTGCATGCTCACCCCCCTTCATTCTTCTTGATTTGAGCGTCCTAATAATTTTACGCAAAAAATACATGTATGGATCTCCTCAATATTTAATGTACCCCACCCCCGGTTCTTTCATCTTCCCTGAGTCCAGACATACTCGTCACAGGTTCGTTCCAAAAACATGTTTAGGCTTACTCCTAGGCTACTTAAAATAAAAAGTAGGCTCTACCAACTAATTAACTGACTTCGTGTGAGACAGAACTTTTGGAGAAACCAATAACCGCCAAATTTTCAAGAATTTTGTGTAATCTAAGTGTTCAGTAGTAAGAATTCAACAACACACTGACTCCTGAGTCAGCTGAATCCAATCTACATTTATTTTAGAGAATAGTGCATTCTTAACGAATGTGATTCAATGAGTGTTTTAGCTGCTGAGGAAAGAAACAACGAGAGGCTGGAGAAAACTGCATAGTGACGAGCTTCCTAATTTGTATTCCTCATCATCTATTGTCATAATGAATCAATTCAATGAGAATGAGATTGGCAAAGAACATAGAATGCACAGTAGAGAAGTGAATGTAAAGTCTTGGTGGGTAAAAGAACTGAAGGGACGAAATCATACGGAAGACCTGAACGTAGATGGGAGAATAATGTTAAAATGAATCTCGAAGAAATAGGAGGATGTGAACTGGATGCAGCTGGCTCAGGACAGGGACAAATGACTGGATAGTGTGAATACGATAATAAACCTTCGGGCTCAATAATGCGCTGAACAAATACGAACTTCATAAGAAGGATTCAGTTACAGGGAGTTAGTTACGTGGTTTAGGAGTCACACTGCAAGAAAATTATATACACGTATATCTGCTCAGGAATTCATATCTATCTTCATCGTTACAGTCTGATCAATAGAAACACTGCCACTTATTCTATGATAAACAAGGATTCACTGACAGCATTACTTTATAAAACATCACGTTAGTTTTCCCACTCTGCTCGGTTCCAGACATCATCAGCTTAGGCAGGGTTTCAATATTATTGACCATATAGGCGCTGAATACGGGTCACGGTAGCCGAACGGTCTAAGGCATGTACTGTCGTGGGTTCGAATCCCACTCAGGGCATGGATGTTTAGTTTGTGTGTGTGCGTTTATCTGTGTTTGTGTGCAGGTAGAGGCCTTGCGACGAGCTGATCACCCACCCAAGGAGTCCTACCGAATGTGTAAGATCTAGAAAAACCGAAGTGAACGGAGAAGTTCATGGAGGTAGGCCTAGGCCCACTGGGGCTGTAGTGCCAAGAAAAAAAAAATAGGCGCTGAAAACAATTACCGGTATCTTTCTGCTTACGGCTCTACAGCCCTTTGTTGGGCCTTGGTTACTTTTTTAGTGTGTTCATCTTTTGCACAGATGACAGGTCTCCCTTGACTGGAGATCAGCCCATCGCAAGGCCGCTACTTGCACGCAGGACAGCACAAACACAGAATAAACGCACACGAACATCTATGCCTTGAGTTGGATTCGAACCCACGATTCCAGAGTCCGAGCGAGCGAAGACAGCTCACGCCTTAGACCGCGCGGCCACTCTGATCGGGACATCAAATGTTAACTTCCACAAAACAGAAATTTAAGAAATACTCGAAATGTAAACGTACAGTTGTCCCTGTGCTTAATAAATGAAGCGCCACTTCGTAAAGATGTGTGGGGAAGTGAAGGCATAGCTCCACCATTCTTGAGCTCGGTACTCTATGGAGGTGAGTAGTCGGCTTCAGGCCCCGCTCACCTTCCCCCCGTGGAAAAACCACTCGGTACCCACTGGAAAAGAAGCTGGGTGGGCAACAGAGCTTGTCTGAACAATGTGGAGTATGAAAAACCTAATTTCCAGTGCCGGGAATCGAATCCCGGCTCTCCAGCCCGTGGCCCGTCACTATACCAACTAAGCTATCCCAGCTCTTAATACTGTAGATTCTGTCCAACGAGGCGCCCGCGGTATATTTTTCTGGCGCCCTCCGTAACCACATATAATTTAGCCGATTTTTAATATTAATTCAAATTGTAAGACAAGAGACATTTTTGAACGTCTGAGTACTGTTAAATATTTTCGAAAAATTTTATTATTATTATTAT